>NC_043708.1:8034449-8051244 GCF_006229205.1 Suricata suricatta | reverse complement strand
GCAGGAGCAGGAATGATCCATGAGGAATGTGCTGCCCATCCATGCTCTGCAGGCACTGGAAACCAGAAGCTGATGGTGGCAGATGGGTGTTCAGAGATGGGAGGCTGGCACTCACTGGCAGGGAGGGGAAAGTCAAGTTCAAAGTGCAGAAAGACAAGCGTCACGGCTCCAGACTGGCCCAGGGCTTCTCCAGATGCCTGGATCCAGACTGTGAATTGCCCCCAAAATAGGCCTAAGACTCTGTACACAGGTGGCCATAGCCAGCCACTTGTCACCTTCACTTAGGGGCCAGCTACCTTCATGGAGTGAAGCCCTTGGAGGAAGACAGTTTGGAGAGGTGAACGCAGAGCCAGCCTCCTTCCTCCAGGCTTGGTTTGGCTTGTGCACCAGAGAAAGGAGTTACTATTTGGCTTGTGTCTCTTGCAAATTGTTTTTTTCTAGAAGCTTCAGATGAGGGCTCCAGAAACGGCTGCTCCTTGGCCTAGCAAGCAGAAACCATGCAGTTTGGTTTAATGTAACACCCATTTACTCTTCCTATTATGTGCTGGGTGTGGCACTGGACACCAGAACCCGGACCCTAGAGACACAGAGAGACTATGTGTGCCTCACCCTGTCCCCATGTGCCAGCACTGGTGAATAAACAGAGCACCAGAAAGACCCCAAACAGAAGAACACATCCTGCTGGGTTTCAGGAAAGTGTCGCAAAGAAGGAGAGGTTTGAGCTAGTGGAGGAAAGAGTGAGTTTTCAGGGGCTGAGAAGGGAGTAATAAGGTCATTTCAAATCAGGGTGAGGACTTCATTCTGATAAAAGGTGCTTGATCTGAGATGGGCTTAGGAAGCAAGTACCACAAAGCCCTCCTGTGGCTCCCCAATCTCCCTCCTGCAGGGTGCTGCTGCCCCCACATCCACCTCGCCCCACCTCCACCTTGACAAGTCTTCAAGGACCTAGCCCACCTTCTTAATGACTCAGATTTTCTGCTTCTCTCCATCTCCAGCTCCACAGACCGCTCAGGCTGCCAGCATTTGTCAACCAGACCATGGCAACAGCCTCTCAGCCACAGGCAGAGTTATTTTTGCTTTTGTCTGGGTTCTCCTAACACTGGGAACTTATTTCTATTATTGACTTTATCATATTGTATTGAGCAGCCTCCCCAAGTCTGTGAGGCCCTCAGCCCTTTGTCTCAAAAGTAGCATCTGGCACAGCATAGATGCTTTAGGGTCTGTTGAAATGTTGGGTTGGATATACCTCTGGTGTCTTTTTTATTTATATCAGGTCCCATGGCGTTGGCTTTGAAGATTGGACAGATGGTGACCCAGCTGGAAGTTAGGGCCATAACCAGAGGTGGTCCAATTGATCTGACCCCCAAAGGGTACAGTCCTGGCGGCCTCCATTGGCCATAAAAGTGGGCATTTCCAGAACAAAAGGGACAGAGCAGCAGCATTCAAAAAGGGGCTAGTGGAAGACCAAGTGCAGGTGAGCATGTGATGATGATGGCTGGGGGCATGATGGTGGGTGTAGGGTCTTGGTCTAGGGATACATGATCTATAACCACAGGGATGCCATTCACCACCTAGAAACACTGCTACATTGCAAAAGAACCATCTAGACTGGGTGATTTAGCCAGCGTCCAAGACATTTGGAATAGCAGACAGCATGGCACTCTAAGAACATTTCACTGGGAGTCAGGAGACCCAGCAGGAGTTCCAATTCTGCTGTGAGCTAGCTGTGTGGTCACAGTCCCATGATGACCAGGCACCCACCCCAGCCCACCCTCCCAGACTCACTAAAGAACCCCAAATACATGGCTCAGACTTATTCATGAGAACTGCTCTTCTTCTATGGTGTCCTTCACCCAGGCAGCAGCTGACGGCGGCAGAAGTGATGGCCAAGCCTGCCTGGGATTGATGGTAGGGAAGTGGGAAGCAGTCGAGGTGGCATGCGGTTGTGATGTAACCATCCACTTTCCTGTTCCCTGGCACTTTCCTGCTCCCCGGCTCCCCCACACCCTCCTCCAGCAGGCAGTATCAGCCCTCAGCCTGCCCTCTTCCCACCCCAGCTCTCACCTCTTCTGCTGTGACCTGAAGTTTCCCTGCTCCCTCCCCATCCTGTCCTTTGTAAACACCCAGCATTCTTCAAATAGCTCCCATGGGTGTTTTTGGCAAATGGCCTTGCGTTCTTGGCAGAGTCCAGCACTACACACCTCAAGCAGTGGAAATTTTCACCTCCTGCCCCTCCACCCTCCCGGGGGTGCTGTGCAAGCCTTGAAATGCCCAGGGAGCACTTGCCGCCTGGCCAGAGAGTGGCGCTCACCTGCTGAGCCCAGAACCTGGTACAGAGCCAGGCCTGAGTGATAGTAATCCTGCATAGTGCACAGCGGGCACCGGAGCTTCTGTCCCATACCCAGGGAGTCATTAGAGTCTTAGGAAGAAGAGCAATTTTTGCTGTCTTGTGACACTTGGTGTTCGCGTCCATGCCTCAGCAAGAGTCTCAGAATGGACCTCTCTGCTGGAGAGACCCAGGCCATGTGAAAGCCTCCCCAGGATGACTCACGAAAGGAGTGGGGATCTCTGGCACACCTGTGGCAACTTCAAGTTTGAACAGGGAGGCATAGGAGACTATGCAGTGTTGGGGGATGGAAGATGGAGACAGACAGACAGTCAGGCAGATAAATTGACTTAATTAGGCCTTGGAATTGTTGCAATAGTGCATAGAATTTAGAACTGAAGTGGATTTACGTAACGGCTCGACGACTCGTTGGCAGTGTGACCAGAGGCAAGTTACTTCCCCTCTCTGGTCTATAACCAGAGAAGGAATACATCGCTCAGCATTGCTGAAAGGGCTAGTGAAAAGAAGGTAGTGCTTGGTAGACAGGAAAGTACTGAGTACTCACCAGCTAGTCCACAGGGGGTGGGGGAGGGCAGGTAGATGTCAGCACGGTCAATGGGGACTCAGGACTTCAGTTGATTCTGAGCCCACGTTCTCTCTGCAGGCAGACAGAAGTCTGGGACAGAAGATGAGGTGAGAGGTCAGGGGCTGGTGGCATGGGATGGGAGCCCTGGGATTCTTGTACCAGGATAGAATTGGGGTCCTGGACTCATGGCTCCCACCATCTCTGCAGAGAACGGACCCTCGGGGTTAGGCTTGATGCTGTTCCTGGGGCAACAGAGAGCTTAGCATAGCTGAGCCAAAGGGTGTTCAGAACAGGCCCCCAGGAGAGACCTGAAGATCAGGCAGGAAGCCTCAAAAGCACCAAGTTCCCAGGATTTGACCATGCTTCCTGTACTGTGCCTCCAAGTCTACCTCTGCTTCCTTGCTTCCTCTGCCATCCTGGCCCAGTGACGGTCCCGTCCTCCATCACGCTGGCCAGAACAACCGCCCCTCACTGGCCTCCCAGTCCACAGTGTCTATCTCTCCAACTTCTCTCCAACAGTTTTTAGTTGGATCCATTGAAAACAGACATCTCAGTAAGTCTCCACTGGGCTGAAAACCTTCAAATGCATTTCCCCACAAATAGGTTCCCAAATGGCGGTCCAGGGCACCCTAGTTCCTGTAGGATATTAATGGCACTCCTTGGGAAAAAGGCTTTGTGCCCAAGCTATATTGGGAATGCCAGGCAGAGCAGCACACAGCAAGTGTCTGGAGTAGTCAGAGCCCTTTTCCTAGCACTCTGGATCGTCTGTGATTGGGTCCCAAGATCACAGAGAATCAAGTTAATTGTATCAAAATGGATTTTCTGCAGCCACAAAAGCCTCCAAAGGGAATAAATGAACTTAAATTAAAGCAGAAGTGATCTTGTATCACAGCCACCCAGAGGATTTGAATGTGTGTGATCCTTGTAGCTACTGTAATAGAGATTGATCCAATGCACTCCCTTTTGTTTTACAAGGAGGATGAAACTGAAACCCAATAGGAGCAGGACCCACAGACGTGGCTTAGCCCTGTGCTCACCCAGACCTGCTTACTCCCAGGGTGAGGCTCTCTCCCCCTCCCTGGGCTTGCTCCATGGAGAAACAGGTAATAGACAAGGAGCAAGATGTATCCAGCAGAGGGATGACCTGGAAGTGCAATGGGGTAAACACAGCAAGTACATACAGAGGAGCCCACGGGGGTGTTGGCCCGAGTGACTTTAGTTGGCTGATTAGATTGACCCAGAGCGTTCCAGGGTGAGAGTATCGTGCGGGCCAAGGAATAAAACCTCCCATTGAGAAAGGATGGTGACAAAATGCTTCCGAGGAGGGCCAGTCATGCTCTGGAAAGCTCTCTTCTAGACTATTCGAAGAACCAGCCAATATGCCTACAAGGACTTTTTTTTTTTAAGCCTTAGCACCTTCGTTCTGTTTTCCGGGAAGCAGAGCCTGAAATAGGGCTTCAGGGATACAATGTTTTGAAAGAGTTGTCTTAGAAGCCAGGGACCAAGGGAAGAGGAATAAGTAGAGGAATAGAATGAGGCCACCACTGATTTTTTACTTCCACCTGACCCCATGGGGAACTTGGAAGGGAAACTGAACCACAGAGCTGGTTCTAGCTTGAAGCAATGGCTAGACTTTTGTTCTCTTATTGGTTTGTTATTTGCCGCCCCCACCCTGGAAAGGAGGGTGCTGAGACTCTACGTTCCAGAAGAGATGGCTTCCTGAAGTTGGGGGCAGGTGGGAGACAGAGGTGCTGCCAAAGTAGAGGGGACCTGGTGGGGAGCACACAGGATCCACCATAGCCCGATTTCCACCTACTACAGAGGGGCAAACTAAGGTCCAGAGAAAGTCAATGACACTGAAGGCCACACAACTCAGTCCTTGAGCTTGGGGCTCTTTTGTCAACATATCCCGTATTTTCATCCACAGGTTCTCAAAGCCCAAGGGCTTCCCCTGGTGGAATCTGATTTTTGGCCTTGCTCAGTAGAGCCAATGACTGCTGAACTTCAGGGCATGATGCAAGACATCTCTTTAAAACTGGTGCCATATTGACCATTTCCAAGACCTTGACATTGCTGCATTTGTAGCATAGATTGCAGTGAATTGCTCTTCCTTTATGCTGGTGCCTGAGGGTACTTCATTGTGAAAGGGGCTATTTTAAAAAGCAAAAAGGAGCAATATCCTCTCCAATACATTTCCCGGATGGATGGATAAAAACATATTCTCAAGTGAATGTGAATGTTGAAATCATCTAATTCACAGCTGGAAAAGGAATTTCAGAGACCATCTGTGGAGTTGGGGTATGGGCACCAACAATAGGGCACCGCATACTTTCTTCAGCCATCTTTTCCTCTGACAGGTTTTGACTGTAAGCCAGCAGGTGTAATATGGTTAGGTTAATTCCTTCCCTCCCAATTTATGAATCAGACACACGTGGGCAATAAAATAACAACCAGAATTTCCTGTGATTTCACATAAAGCCCATCAGAGCTTTTAATCTGTGTGACAGAAGCTAAGCTGCCACCTGAGCTTGTACCATTCCATCCCAAAGCAAAGAAGCTTGACATTTAATTAACTTGTGTAACCTGATTGTGGGCAAATGGAGACTTCCCAGAGCCATTCTGAAATATGGAAACAGCTCTTGAATCTCAATTTCAACCTGAAAATATCTCTGGGAGTCTAGGCATACCAGTCCAATAGGACCAATAAAGATTTTCATACTACAGATGGGGAAACTAAGGGCCAGAATGAGGATGAGCATTTCCCAAGATCGCATGGTGAAGAAGACACAAAACTAAGACTAAAGGTCAGATGTTTCCTCAGGACTCAGTGATACTTGGCATCAAAAGTAAGGCCCTACAAGATCATGGAGTGGACATGAGCGTTGTAAACTATATCTACCTTGGTGATAGAGTCCATCTCTTGAGTCCAGCTTCCTGAAAAATTGCCCTGATAAGCAGCAGGATGTGAAAAGTCAGCAGGGACATGGAAACACTCAGGACTTTACAGTTTTTAATGAGGAGAACCAGGACATTTTCCTGGCATCTCTTGAAGGTGATCCCTGTAGCATTGACGGATGGTCCTTTCCCATTTTAATAGCAGTCTGGTGGTGACATCATAGCAAATAAATTTAAGTGACATGTGGAGAGCAATTGCAGAATTTAAACTCTAACCAAGAGCTGTACTCTTTTTTTTTATTCTGAAGATGTGACATGCAGCTGATTGACCTGCAATCTTGAGTCATATTTATAGGACAAGAGTTTTCTTGGCAGTAATGTAAATCAGTTCATGATCTTCAAGTCTAATAGGATAAGCCAGCAAGAAAATCTGGGTACATGTGGCTCTTTACTTTGAGAAGGGCTGCAGTCATTACTGAGTTCACTGCCACATTGGCTTTGGCTGCCCACCCAACATGCCGCTGTCACTAGGAAGAGTTGCTTCTAAGACTGCAAGGAAGATGTGGCATCGTTTGAAGAGTCCTGCCGAATTGCTTCCTTAGGTCCTCTCTTCCTGCTGAGCTTAATATTCCATCAAAGTGGCTCAATTTAATTGCGTTCATTGATATCGAAGCTGGTAGGGAACAGAGAGAATATTCTAACTGGTATCTTCAATGTACAAATTGGAAAACAGAGACTCTCACTGGGGTATATCTTGCCTATGGTCCAGTTAACAACACAGCCAGAAGTAAGACCTAGAACTATTGACCCTTCCTGAAGGGCTGATTTCTCCATATCCCACTGTCTTCCCAAATGAACAAAAATAGAATGGGTATCATCAAGCTTAGCTGTGGACAACCTAGCCACATATTCATTCTTTCAATGAATACCTTACTGAATATTTTATGTAAGGCACTATTCTAAACCCAGAGAACATTGTGATGAGTAAGATTAAGGTCTCGTTTTCACAGACTTCTAGAGAGAGGGAGAAACTGATAAATGAATAAACAAATAGATAACATTAAAGAGTTACAAGTCATAGGAGGAACACCTCAGGCAAAGTGAGCAGTAGGTGCAAAGGACAGGAACTGGGGTGAGAATTAGCTTGAGGTATTCAGGGAAAAAAAGAGCAGAGTAGAGTGGAAGGAACAAGATGAGAGTCTTAGGCCATGAGGTTGGAGAGTTAGGCATGGTTGGATCTCCCAACATAGAGTCTGTGGAATTGTTTCACTCAGAATAAACAGACTGTGATGAGATTTTGAAGGCCACTCTCCTTGTGGCATGGAGGTGGAGGTGTGCATATAAGGGGTCAAGGCAAGAGGCTTTTGCAGTAGTCCAGGTGACCACTGTGGCAACAGTGAACTTAGTGCATTCTGATTCTGAGTGTGTTTGAGAGTAGAGTCTTACTAATGGATTGAGTGAGAGTATTAGGGGAAAAAAGAAGATAAGAAACGATGGCTTCCATAGTGAGTAAACTATGGTGTCACTTACTGAGATGAAGAAATATGCAGAAGGAATGGTTTTTTTTTGTGGGGGGAGGCAGATGGATACAAAAGCTCTGTTTGGGATGTTTCAAATTTGGGAAGCCCAGTGAACAATCAAGCGGAGACTAAAAGTAGGAGTTGATACATGGGTCTGGTGTTCAGACCCATAAACAGGTTAGACTGAAACATAACAAGTTTAAAAATAAAAAGCTAAAAAAACCCAGTAAAAATAAAACATGCCAAGTCTAGAGTCATTAGCATAGTTTTGGGGGTTTAGCAGACCACAACCTAAGGGCCAAATCTGAATCTACTGCCTGATTTTGTAAATAAAGTTTTTATTAGCACATGATCACATTCACCCATTTACACATTGTCAGTGGCTTCTTTTGTACTGTAACAACAGACCACCTGGCTTTAAAAACCTAAAATACTTGCTATCTGGCCTTTTAAGGAAATTTTGTCATCCCCTGGCATGGTTGATAATTAAAGCCAGGGAAGTGGACAGCAGTTCCTAAGGAGTGAGAGTATAGAGAAGAAAAATGGGTAAAGGATTGAATCCTGGAGTATTTCAATACCTTGAAGGCTGGAAGAGAAAAGGGGCCACCAAAGGAAATCAGAGGGAGTAGGCAGCAGGATGGGCAGAAATGAGGGGAGTGTGGTGTCCTGGGGTGATCGGCTCTGTCCCATGCTCTCTATAAGTAGAGTGAGATGAGGTCTAATGTTCAGCTGTTGGATTTGGCAAGATGGCAGACACCACTGACCTTGAAGAGGCATATCACACAGGAGGGGTGAATACAGTGTAACTCAAATAACATCAGGAAATAAAATGGAAGGAGAGGGAGTGGAGAGAGTGGGAGCAGATCACTCCTGAGTGATTTTGCTATACATGGAAGAAGAGAAATGGACATATGGACATGGCACCTAGAGAGCTGTCCTTAAGCTGGGAGATGCTCCAGCATGGGTGTGTACTAACAGGAATGGTCCCCTAGAGGGACAAAGTGGTGAGGTAGGAGAGACCATGGATGTTGGAAGAAACAAAATCCTTGAGTAGGAAAGTGTGTGGAGCCCTAGCATGGGCCAGAGAGGACAGCCGGCAAGTTCTCCACTGGAAGAGGATGATTGCAGATAGGTTGGTTGATTTTTGAGATGGGAAGTTTTCATAGTTTTTTTTTTTTTGCTTCTGTGTTAATTTTACGGGGAAACAGTAGGTATATACACTTACATACATACTGAAAAGAAATAAAAACACATGTCTACTCAAAAATTTGTACCTGAATGTTCAAGCATTATTCATAGGAGCCAAAAAGTGGAAACATTTCCAAATGTCCATCAACTGATAAGTGGGAAATAGTATGTGGTATTTCTATACAATTGTTCAACAAGAAAAAAGAAAGAAGTACTGATAGATGCATGGCATGGAATAAACTTGAAGGCATTATGCTAGGGAAAGAAGCCAGTCACCACAAAAGACCACATATTGTATGACACTACCTCTAGAAATGTGAAGAATAGGCAACTCTACAGGGACAGCAAGTCAGTTAGCAGTTGCCTAAGCCTGAGATGGGGTTGGGAGGGAAATGGGATGTGACTGTTAACGGATATGAGGTTTCTTTTTGGGTCACGAAAATGCTCTAAAATTGATCGTGGTAATGAACACACAATTCTGACTATACCAAGACACGTTGCATTTTAGACTATAAATGTGTGGATTTTGTGATGCTTGAATTATATCTCAATAAAGCTGTTACAAAAATAGGAGAAAGCATCAGTTGTCGTTTTAGTCTGCTCAGGCTGCCATAACAAAATATTAACCGGGTGACTTAAACAACAGAAATGTATTTCTCTCCTTCTGGAGACTGGAAGTTCATGACCCAGGTGTTAGCTGAGTTGGTCCCTGGTGAGGCTTTCCTCCTGGCTTGCGGACAGCTGCTTTCTTGCTATGTGTGTGTGCACACATATACACACGCACGCGCACACACACACAGCTCTCTGCTAGCTCTTCTTTGAAGGGCACTAACCCCATCACTAAGGCCCCACTCTCATGCCCTCATCCAGGCCTGATTACCTCCCACACGCCCCATCTCCAAACACAATAATATTGGGGTTAGGGCTTCTCTGGCGAAGAACACATATATTCAGTCTATCACAGCTCTAGAGAGCGTGCTTTGGAGAAGGAGGGGAAGACGTGAAATGGCCCTCTTGGAAGGGGACCATGAGTTGTCTGTCCCCCTACTAGAATCGCTGGATATAACTGAAAGCAGCCCTGAAATACGTCATCAAAATTTAAAGAGATGCCCCTCGGCACAGTGGTTTATTGTAGTTGTTGTTTTCAGCTGTGTTTTCTGATAATGTGCAGGTCAGGGGTAGGCAGAGAACCTTGCATTTAAGAAGGGCTGGAGTTTCAGCAGCCTGGTGAGACCAGACGGAATTAAGAGTTTATCCAAGAAAATTATGGAACCTGGGACTATAAGGGGGGGGAAGGGAGAAGATGAAAAGATGAGGAGGGTTGGGGGGGATGGAGAGTGAAAGGTGGGAGGGGCAATGGAATGGAGTCCTAGTGGGGTCCATGAGGTGCTGGAGTGATGCCCTGGAGCAAGCGAGCTGGGAAGAAGGAGGGGGTGGGTGGTCGAAGAATGGTGTGTTAGTCTGGGTTCTCCACAGGTAGATGTATGTATGTATGTATGTGTAGATATACATATATGTAAATCTATAGGATATATCTCTGTTATAGTATATGTAATATGTCATATACACCACATCATGCCATATTATTTCATATTTCATATCATATTATAATAAGTTGGCCCATTTGCGAAGACTCATGATCTGCAGCCAGCAGACTGAAGACCAAGGTGTACTTTCAGGCCATGTCTGAAGGCCAAAGTCTGACATCCCATCTCAAAGGAAGTCAGGCAGAGGGTGGTCCCTCTTACTTCAGGAGAATCAGCTCTTTTGTTCTCTTCAGTCCTTCAGTGAGGCCCACCCACCTTGGGGATGACAATCTGTTCTACTCAGTCTATGATTCAAATGCTAGTCTCATCCAGAAACAGCCTCAAAGACAAACCTAAAATAGCGTTTCACTAAATGTCTGGACTCCCCATGGCCCAGTCAAGCTGACACATAAAATTAACCATTGCACATGGTATGCTCAGAATTGAGATTTGGGAATTGGAATATTTATGGATGCCGGCAAAAAGAGTCATCGGGTGTGTTTTGGATTTTGTTTCTGTATTTTTGTAGGGACAGAGGAGAGAAGCATGCACATGGTGCTAAGTGGAGGCCAAGGTTATAAGAATCACAAATCCATAAAGGATTATGTTAGGACTGATTGTGTCCCCTTCAAAATCCAAATGGTGAATTTTGGACCATAGATTGTGAATGTATTTGGAGATAGTGCCTTCAAAGAAGTTGAAAGTTAAAACAAAGTCTGTCTGTATAAGAAGGGGAAATTTCAGCACACAGAGAGACCCCAGGGCTGTAGAGGTCAAGTGGAAAGACCATTGAAGGCACAGGAGAAGGTGGCCATCTGAAAGGCAAGGAGAGAGACTTCAGAAGAAACCAGCCCTGCCACCACCTTGATCTTGGACTTTTAGGATGGTGAGAATATAGATTTCTGTTGTTTAAATGATCGGCCTGTGGTATTTCATTATGGCAGCCCTGGAAAGCTAACATAAGGTACAAGGAGAATGGCATTTCATCCAACTGGGGGAGAAATAAACTCTTCAAACACCTGGATCCATGGAGACAGGCAACCTCCTCAGTGCCCAAAAGATTTTAACCACCTGGCTGATTGTGGGTCCCTGAGGCCAGAGGAGCCTTTGAGGCAGAGATTGGTGATTTCACAGTACGAGTGTGCACGTGCATGTGTGTGTGCATGCATTTGCAAGGCAGGGCCTTACAGGACCAAATGCATGGAGACAGGAGAGCATGGGGTAGGTTTGGGGCCATGAGAATTTGAGCTTAGTAGCTATGCCCAGTGGATGACGGGATTAGGCTGCGGAGGCGGGCTGTGAGCACTGTGAACGTGGCTCTAACGAGTGGTCCCGCTTCTTCAGGGCTGGATAAGAGAGACGGGAGCCATCTTAACTCAGAAGTTACTTGAAGGGGAAGATGAGCCAATGAGTGGTCGTTGTGGAGGTGACAGTGCGCGTAGAGCCCACGTGTGAAATGCAGACAGGAAAAGTCACTGGAGGCTTCTGGGAATGTTGACAAGGAAGGAGCCTGCCGGCCACATAGGGCTTGGGAAACTCAGAGAAGATTGAGTCTGTGCAAAGAGCACCTGAGTTTGGGGGTCCCTCAGGAGGGAGTAAAATGGAGGAGATAAACTAATGGAAAGAATATCTGCTGACAGCCAGCTCCTAGGTCTCCGACACTCCATGCGGTCCTTTAAGTCCACGATCTCAGGTCCTTCGCACAAAGGCCCAGTGAGAAGGGAGCCATCACCCCTACTTGGGAGATGAAGAAACCGGTTCAGGGAGGAACAGTCACAGGCCCCCAATCCCAGACTGAGCTCTGAGCCCAAATCTCCCTGATCCATTCCTCCTCCCTGTAATTTTGTGAGGATTGACTGCCTGGCCAGATGGGCCATGGGCCCAGTCCGGCTGAGAAGACCCCCATCCGCCCTCTGGGCTGGAACACGTGACCACAAGAGTTCAGTTTCCACCCAGGCAGCTCTGGGTTCTTAAAGGCCCCGGGACTATAATCAGAGGTTGAATGAGGGCATTTCGGTGCAAGGAACATGGGACTCGGAGACACACGGGATGTGACAGGCGTGCCGGGAGTTCTTCGAACTCCAGCAGAGGCTGACCTTTCAGAACACAACTGACCAGTTAGGATGCAATTCTAAGGCTCCAGGACCCTTCCAAGCAGAAACGCACAGTGAACTTCTGTGCGCGGCAGCCTGAACCAGGTCACGATAACCTTCCGCCGCAGAAGGCCTGGGGGACGTGGTAACTGATTTCTATTTATCGAATGCCTGCTATAGAGCAGGTGCTCGGACACAGAACCTGCAGCTTAGAATAACGGAGGATCCCTGGTGGGATACTGACATCAACTCAGCAGCAGGGCGAGAGGCAAGAGGATCCCCGCCCCCCCCCCGCCCCCCAGGCCTGCAGGATAGACAGAATGGGCAACATTTCTCATTTCCACAGTCTTGCTGAGGGTGTCAAGGAGCCACTGCTCCTGGTCCCCTCGCCTGGCGGGGTGGGGGGGAGGGGCAGCACATCTGAGCCTCCTGCATCTTCGCTGTCACGGCCAAGCCTCTCCGGTAGTTTCTGCTTTTCTGGCAATTTCAAGCCTTCTCCCCAAGGGCTCAAGGGCGGCCTTTCTCTATTCTGAGAGGCGTTTGACTGAATTCAGCACAAAATCAAAGGCTGTTCTCCTTGGTTTTTCTCCTTCCTTTGCGAGGGAATTTTCTGTTTCATTAGAGCATATTTGAGCAATTGGTACTCTTCACCAGGAAGATTTCATGCTCACAACGATCCCACTGGGCCACCCCTCCAGATAGCCCTTATTTTCTGAGCTAGTGGTTCACTGGGGGCGAATTCGAGGAAATTGATTAGCGTGTAACCACATGTATGAAAGCCTCTGTCTCTCAAGTCAGCCGCCTCCTCTCTCTCTTGTAGTCTAGATCACAGCCCTGGTAGCATCCCTGGATGCAGAGTCGAAAGCCTTGCTTCCATCCCTCCCTGTCACTCATGGGAACGGCTCAGTGAGCCTGGAGCAGGCATACAAGGAAAGGTCACAGTAGAAGTCGGGAACAAATGTAGGAGCGGAGCCCAGGGTGCCAAGGAAGGGCGGTAAACCTGGTGCCAAGGGGCGGGGCCAGAGAGAGCCGATGTACTCATCTGCTGAGAACGTGCTGCATGACAGACTTTCCCTGGGTCTTTTGAGCTCAACACCACAGATGGGTCCTCCTAGAGCGTAACTCTGCCCTCACGTCTTCTGCTTGAAACCCTCTGAGGGCACCTGGGAACCCACAGAATGAAGATCCGAATCTCTTTTGATGCCATGGAAGATGTCCCAGCTCTGGCCCCTGCCTCACCTGGACCCTCTACCTTCCCCACAGCTGGGCCACCTCTGACTGGACGCAGATCGTTGCCTGCAGTTCTGCAGACATCGTCTCCCACCTCTGAGCTGCTGATCCCTACCCCCAGACACCCTTCCTTCATCTGTCAGATAATTCTTGTTTGTTCTCTTCCAGGCCGGGACAGGTGTCCTTTAAAATTTTACATCTTTTTGCCGCCGCCCCCCAAGTCCTATCCTAGACACGGTCCACTGCACAGTGTCCCTTGTCTCCTCTGCCGAGAGGTGAGCTCCTTGAGCACTGGGGCTGGCGCTTTCATCCCTAAATACCCCACACTCCAGGCGGCACTGAAAATGTGTGTGTGAATGTTCAGGTCTATTGGCAGATAGGTTGGTGGAATACCCCTGTCCAAAGTGAGAGCTCCTGGTCACCAGTTACCTTTTGGTACCCAGGGAAGTGACTGGAGCCCCTTGGCTGAAGCCGGGTGTGGCAGCCGAGGGCATTAGTGGGTGCAGGCATGGAAAGACCCATATCTCCAGCAAGTTCAACACTTGAAAATCACTGGATGATGTGGCTTCTGAGCCTTTCATGCCTGGCCATCTCAGAAGGCAGCAGAATGCTCCAGTCTAAGCTGGTCCATCTATCCCCCCCTCCGTGGGAAGCTATCATTAATAATACAATGGCTCTGGAATGTCTGGCTTGGCCTTGCTCACTTGTCCCAGCTCTGGGTTCCCTACCTCCCAACATACGGCCCGGCATTCGCTCACTCACCAGCCCGTCCGTTCATCCAACACATAACCTACTGAGTCCTTTGCTAGTGTCTGGCAATCCAGCGATAGTCATAGACAGCAGACACCCAAAGATGGAGAAAGCACTTGGTCTGCTCAGCACAGTGAGCACCGTGGGCGATTTAAACATAGAAGAGGACTCCTCACCCGGCCAGGGATTCAAGGAAGGCCAGGTTCCCTCATCTTGTCGTGGGGATTGCTGTGGTTCATTTCTGAGATTCTATGGAATGCAAAGAAATTGGGGGGCCCCAAACAGGCTTGGCCAGCCCCAGGTGAGGCCTTCCCGGGACTAGGAGCTGCTTTGGTGAAACAGGTCATGTATCCGTCTCCACAGCCAGGCTCTTTCTCCCTTGGCTGCTGAGGCAGCTGCCAGGCTATTTAGCCTGCTGCTGGGGACCCATGGCCTTCCTTGGAGGGGTCCTTCCTTACACTCACAGCCTGGCCGTTGCCAGAGGGCCTGGTCTCCGTTTCGTTCCAAACATGGCCAAGGACTGGCTTATCTCTGAAGAGTACTGTTCACTTGGCCACAGTTAAGGCTGCTTTTCACTTTGACACCATCACCCGTCACCCTTTGCTGCACACACCCGTGCCTGCCGTCCCTGTGGATCCTGCCGTTTAGACCAAGGATCTCATTTGCAGTAGTAAATCAGGTCTTCAGCTTTCTCCCCTCTGACCCCTGCCCAAGTAAAACCTCTCCCACTGGCCTTGGCCGCACATGAAAAGTGCAAGGGTGACCCTTCCTTCTCCTGAACACCAGTTGACGCCAGTTGGACTTTTGAGTCAAGTTAAACTCCCCCCTGACCCACCCCCAGCACTCCCCTACCTATATGTGGGTGGTTCAGCCTCCTCTTTTCCCTCAGCCAGTCCTCAAGGGCAGGGAGCTGTGTTTTCCCTTTCTCTCTCTTGCCTTCCTTCCAAGTTGAGTTCAAACCAGCAGACATCCTGGGAGTACAGAAAGCATCACCTGATGCCACAGGTCCGATGAACTGGGAGACCTGAAATCAGACATCATGGTAAATTTTTCCATAAATTTTCCCCACCAGAGAGGAGTCTAACGTGTCCTTACTGGGATGGGCTGGGGATAAATTGGGAATAAGCTGTGCACCTGGAGGCTGATGCCTGTGGCATCAGAAAGAGTGTGTATTGATCAGAGTTCTCCAGGGAAACAGAATCAATAGGAGATGGATGGATGGATGAATGGATGGATATATGGGTAGATAGATAGATAGATAGATAGATAGATAGATAGATAGATAGACAGACAAGATAATAAGGAATTGGCTCACACAGTTATAGAGGTTGAAGTCCTCACCCTGCAGTTGACAAACTGGAGACCCAGGAAAGCAACAAGTGTAGTTCCAGTCCAAAGGCCAGCAGGCTCAAGGCCCAAGAACGCCATACTTCAGTTTGAGTCAGAAAGCAGGAAAAACTGACATCCCAGCTCAAAAGCAATCAGAAAGGGAGAGCCCCCTCTTACTTAACCTTTTATTCTATTCAGGCCCTCAACTGATTATATGGGGGGAAGCAGGAGAGGGTGCAATCATCTTTACTCTTTCTGCTGATTCAAATGCTAATCACATTCAGAAACACCCTTGCAGACGCATTCAGAATAGTGCTTGACCAAATATCTGAGCACTCCTGGCCCAGTCAAACCAACACATAAAATTAACTGTCATGGGGGCACCTTCGGGTGGCTCAGTTTGTTGAGTATCAGACTCTTGACTTCAGCTCAGGTCAGGATCTCATGGGTTCGTGAGTTTAAGCCCTGCATCAGGCTCTGCACTGACAATGCAGAACCTGCTTGCATTTCCATCTCCCTCTCTCTCTACCAGTCACCCCTTGCTCTCTGTCTCTCTCTCAAAAAATAAACTAAAAGTTTTTTAAATTAATAAGAAAAATTAACCCTCCTAAGAAGAATCTTGTACCAGACTTCTTTGTATTAATCTCACCACCTTGCAGAGCTATTCACCATCTGACGAAGAAAGCATAGCAGAGAGCCACACTGTCAACCCTTGTCCCCTGGACACTTTCTGTCTGTGTGAACTTGGACATTTTGTGCAACCTTCTGTGTCTAAGTTGCCTTCTCAGGGAAAGGGAGTATTAATAAAGCAATGCTGTGTTGTGGACATTGAAGACAGTAGCCATGGGAAACACTGAGCACTTAGTCGAGTGCATAATCAATACTCAAAAATTGAGTTATTATCATTGACTTTTTTTTCTCCATAATATTTTATTGTCAAATTGTTTTCCATACAACACCCAGTGCTCTTCCCCTTAAGTGCCCTCCACCATCACCACCACCTCTTTTCCCCCTCCCCCTTCCCCCTCAACCCTCAGTTCATTCTCAGCATTCAATAGTCTCTTCAAGTTTTGCATCCCTCTCTCTCCCCAACTCTCTCTCCCTCCTCCGTTCCCCCTGGTTCTCCATTAGGTCTCTCTTGTTTTCCTGCTAGACCTATGAGTGTAAACATATGGTTTCTGTCCTTCTCTGCCTGGCTTACTTCACTCAGCATGATACCCTCCAGGTCCATCCACTTTCCTACCAAGGGCCATATGTCATTCCCTCTCATTGCCATGTAGTACTCCATCGTGAATATATACCACATCTTCTTGATCCATTCGTCAGGTGATGGACATTTAGGCTCCTTCCAT
>NC_043708.1:8026071-8034349 GCF_006229205.1 Suricata suricatta | reverse complement strand
AGTGAAGAAATGGGCAGAAGATATGAACAGACACTTCTCCAAAGAGGACATCCAGATGGCCTACAGACACATAAAACGATGCTCAACATCACTCATCATCAGGGAAACACAAATCAAAACCACACTGAGATACCACATCATTGACTTTATTAGAAACCTCTCTCCCTGCCCCGGTGCTCCAGACTATGGTCTATGGAGAAAAGTGCACGGGGCTGGGATCCAGAGACACCAAAGCTCTCTCTAACCTGTGCAGCTGCACATTTAGAGCAAATCACCTGTGCCTCATGTCCCTCATCTGTATATGGGCATTATGCGACCTGACTAGATGGATTTGAGGAATAGAGACAATGTCCATACAGTGCTCAGACCATGCAAGGCACCCAACTTCTGGTTCTTTCTCCACCCATAAATCACAGAGACCACATCTGTCTTTCATTAGCATCCCCAGGGACTACCTAGCACTTAGTAAGCACTCATAAGGTAAGTTGGATTCAGTGGCTTTGCATGATGAAGAAACATGACTCTAATTATCCCCAGAAACCATTCCTGGAGACTGGGCCCAATAGGCACTGTGCACCACATCATAGCCACAAAGTCTCTGGGAAGGCAGCCAGTGCCGTGAGTAATGGTTAAGTTCTTGTTAGCACTCAGTCTTTGTGAGCTGAGGGAAAGCAAGATGGATGGCCGGAAGAAAGGCAAGGCCATCTCTCAACTCTGGATGGCTGGGAGTGGACACACAGAATCAGTTGTATTTGGGAGTGAGTCAGAACAAAGTGCCAGAACATTCCAGACCTTTGAGCTTAACTGTTTCTTGCCCTGTTGGAGAATGGGTGGTGGTACCATCTCTCTGTGCGCTAGGTCTACTGAGCCCCGAGCCAGCACCCCGATGACCAATGGCCTTCCTTATGTCAACCTGGTGTTTCTGTCTGTAAAGTTGCTGAATCTCCTCACGTCCCTGAGAGGCAGGCCAGATAAAGGTAAGCACTACCATTTTCCAGAAGAGGAAACTGAGGCTCAGAGAATACAGGGATTTGCCAAAGTCCATACAGCTAGTAAGTGGCAGCTCTTCCCATTCTCACGTTGGTGTTTTTCTCCATAGAGACAAACCTGGAGTCCTTCCAGAGCCTCCCTGGTGGCTGGGCAGGAAGAAAGTGCAGCCCACAGCTGTGTTCCGGGCTGGCAGACATCCCCAAGTGGCTGGAGGTGAACTGCTGCTTGCACGACTCACTGAATCTAAGCCTCTGTGACAGAAGCCATGCTTCTGACTCCCCAGTCAGCATGAGTTGTCAGGACACATGTCTGTTCTCCAAGTCGTGTCTTCCTGACACTCGTCAGCATGCGCCCTTGGCTCTCCTTCCTCCTCCCCTCCTCTTCTTCTTTCTCCATTATCTACCCCTTCTCTTCCTTCTTCCTCCACAATCTTTTTTCTCGATCAGACTGCAGCACAAAGCTCTACATTTTAATGGACTCGCCTTGGTGTTAGGTCACTGATACCCTTCAAATTTATTCAAGGGATTCTTGTTCTCAGTCCTCTTTTAAGTCAGGGGTTCTGAAGCCAATGACATCAACAGGGACTGGCTCTGGAAAACAGAGAGTACTTGACATTATATTATGGTTTTGTTTTGTTTTTTTGTGGTTATGTTTTTATGTGAATTGGAGGTGGAGAGCATATTATTCATCAAATTCTCAAAATAGTATACATCTGAAAAGGCCAAGACCTTTATCAAAGCCTTATTCATGCTTACGTAACACACCATGATCACAGAGGGGTGTGATGTGGCTTTCTGGTCCATAGCAAAGTAGCAGCAACTACAAGGAGGTGCACAGGAGGGTCCAGACCCAAGCAAGCCGATGTCTGTGAGACGTGACAATGAAGAGAGCTGGGTTTGTTTGTTTGTTTGTTTGTTTGTTTGGGTTATTTTTCCCACTCATTTGTTTCAAGATGAGTGACTCCTTCCCCTTATGGAGAAGTAACATTAAGAAGACTCCACTCTTGCACTTGATCATGTTGCCTGGGGCAAGTGACTGACTTTGTTCTTGTAGAAATATCATATATTTAGGGGAGAAACATAGAACAATGCCCAGTGAGAAGGAATGGGGTACACTGAAGTTGGTGAGAACGTAGAGTGGGGAGAGTGGGAGGAGCTCTGGGCACAGTGTGGTTGGGCTTGTCTCTGGCATCCAGGGATCTATCTTTGGGCTGAGCCAATGGCTGGAGAGCTTAGGAGCCATGGGTCTACCTAGAGCCCAGCTTTAGGGCTGATAGCCTGTTGGGATCATTTTTGCATTGTCACATCCAGTCCTGTCCACACAAGAAGCCATTAGAATGACCATTAGGTGATACCAACACGTTGGGCAGGTGGATTTATTGATGGAAAGTCTCATGCTCCCGTGGAAGAAGTCAGGCTTGGAAGTTGTAAGGCTTAGGTTCAAATCTTGGCAGCAGGACTCATTGGTTATACAGTTTGGGACAAGTTTCTTCACTCTGTGACATTCTCCTTCCTTGAACATAAACTAGGGATGAAAACACTCACCTTATCACTTGATTATAATAATTTAATGAGATAGTATGCTAAAAAGGACTCAACCTGAGGCTTGATGTGTGACTTCCCTTCTTCTACCATGAAGATCTTTTTAACCAAAAGCTTTAGGGGCCCTCAGCTTTTTGAGGAATGTCTGAAGTAAGAGGGGAACATCTGGGCATAAAGAAAAAAGTTGGTACAAATTCAAGCATTAAACCCTACTCAGAATTTTAATGGTTCCCATTTCACCCAAATGTCTAACTAGCTTGATTATTTAGGTTTTCAGTCTCTTTTTGATTAGAAGTTGAATTACATTGGATCAGTTAAGAGAGAAAATATTATATTCAGGCATAAGATGGTCAAGAATAGCCATTGAACAAAAACTTTAAAAGCTTAACCCTACACATAGACTTAGAGAGGGGACAGCAGACCAGTTCGCTAGGGCTGATGTAACGGAGCACCGTAAGCTGAGAATCCTGACAGACATGTGAGGTCTCACAGTTCTGGAGGCTACAAGTTCAGAATCAAGGTGTCAGGAGGATCTCTTCTATATCCTTCTCCTGGCTTCTGGTGGTTTGTTAGCAATTTTGGGTATTCCTTGGTGTAGGAGCATATGCTGCTCATCTTCATCTTGATCTCCACGTGGCGTTCTCCCTGGGTGCATGTCTGTTTCTACATCCCCCCCTTTTTTAAGGACACCAGTCTGATTAGATTCGGGGCTCATCCTGCATGGCCTCGTCTTTCATTTATTTATTTTTTTAAATATATGTTTTATTTATTTTTGAGAGAGAGAGAGAGAGAATGAGCAGGGGAGAGACAGAGAGAGAGGGGATGCAGAATCCAAAGGCAGGCTCCAGGCTCTGAGCTGTCAGCACAGAGCCCAACACAGGGCTCGAACCCACAAACTGTGAGATCATGACCTGAGTTGAAGTCGGATGCTTAATTGACGAAGCCACTCAGGTGCCCTGGCCTCATCTTAACTAAGGACATCTGCAACTGCCCTTTTTCCAAATAAGGTCACATTCTGAGACATTGGGTTCAAAATATGAATGGAGAGGGGCACACACTCAACCGTAGCAGACGGAATCTGGAGTTACTTAGTTCGAGGGCAAGCAAGTAGCATGTACTTCCTGAAAGAGTTATTATATTGGGTCCCCCCCAACAATAAATGGTGGTCAGAGTGACAATCTTATTGAGAAGAGACCATTTTTTCCAACATCTATACACTTTAGGACATTTTCTATTTATTTTTTTTTAATTTTTATGTGTTTTATTTATTTTTGAGAGACAGAGAGACAGCATGAGCAGGGAAGTGTCAGAGAGAGAGGGAGACAGAATCCGAAGCAGGCTCCAGGCTCTGAGCTAGCTGTCAGTACAGAGCCCGATGCAGGGCTTGAACCCATGAACCAGGAGATTATAACCTGAGCTGAAGCCGGACGCTTAACCAACTGAGCCACCCAGGCGCCCAACATTTTCTATTTAAAAAATTACTCAAAAAAAAAAAAAGCTAGGTGTTCAAAGCTCACTTATATGGACCCACTGCTCACCGGGCACACGAGGGCCAGCACAGGCGTGGCCAGCAAGCCTCTTCTCCGAGACATGCCCAGTGGCAGTGGACAGAGCCCATAACGGCATGGGCTTAGCTTTGTGTTTTAACCTCGAGCTTTAGGTGTGTGCAGACACTGTGTACCTAAGATCCTGAGTCCCACGGGGTCTCTGCCTAGCCGACGACTGGCAAGTGCTTAGACAGGAAACCTGGAAAGCTCTTCTGCCAGATATAGGCCACCTGAACTAACCGGGGAAGCAGGCCAGGGTCCAATCGGATGCTCAGAGGTGGATTCCACAACACGGCTGGCTTTCGGGAATCACCACTCTCTAGGGAGTATGTTAACACGGCCGGCTGTGAACTGTTTACCCTGTGCGGCAAGATGTGACAGGTAGCGTCTGCTACCTGTGTCACCTGACAGGCTTTCACATATGGGTCAGAGGCGGTCTGAAGTGGCAGGCAGAGCACGTGGGGAAGCAGAACGCTTGGGTCTGAGACCCGACTTCCCACTTCCCAGCAGGGTGAACCTGGCCAGTGTAGTAACTTCTCTAAGCGCCGGTGTTTAATCTGCAAACCACTGGAGACTTCCACACGGGGTGATGATACATCTGAAATGGGACGGTCGGTGTCAAAGTGCCTTCAACACCTTAAGGCATGAAACGGAGGTACTCCATAGTGTGTGTCCCGCACAGATTTCTTTAAGGGGTTGGTGCACCCTTTCCCCAGATGTTGCAGAGTTGACTGCTAACAGCTCATGCTTGCATCCTTTTGGGGGGATGGCCCCTGGCTGCCGGGAGATGCTTTGCCCAGAAACGTAGGGCCTGGAATGTATGGCCGTACTCCACGGAGTGACCCATGGTCAGGGATTTCTGATGTGGGATGTAACCACTTAGCCTTCCTGCCTCTGCCGGGACAGCCTCTGTGGTGCAGTGAGGGTTCCAGAGCTCCTCGTGGGGGCGGGTTGACTGCACCCCTCCTAAGTCACGCCTTTGTCTAGCGTCTCCACCCCCCTTCACGCTGCACATTTCTCACTCCCTTACCGAGTTTCCCCGAGGACATTCCCTCCTTACATGACTTGCACAAGGATCCCCAGCTCAGACTCTGCTACTGTGGAGTATGACCTCTTGCTTTGCAAGTCTGCGGCTGATGTCCCCATTTTGCATTATTTTCTCTTTCAGGGATGACGCCATGCCTGATGTGACCTCGAGATCTTTGCGCTTACTGATCTCTCTGCCCTGAGTGCTCTTCCCGCTGACGGTCAGCTGGCTGCCTCCTTCTTGTCACTCAGATCCCAGCTTAAGTGTCACCTGTGTAGAGAAGCCTTCCTAACCGCTCGATGCCAAGTGGCCTTTTAAATTCCCCACATTGCTCTCCGCTCGCTCTGCTTCTTGTGCGTCCTATCGCCTCCTCTCTCTCCTTCCCTGCTGGCAAGTGAGTTTCTCTCTTCATCCCTGCACAGCACATTTGGGCCGAGCAGTCTCCGAGGGCCCTTCCTGCTTTGGCAGTCCACTTTCTAGGCGTTGGGATCAAATACAAAGCAGTTAACACGCCAATAAAAACAGCGCGCAGATGAAAGCGTGACAGCTCTGTGGCCACCCAACAGTGTGACCTGCACAGACTCCTCCTGGGACCCAGAGACCGGGCAGGGTGACCGTCCACCCTTGGGCCTGCGTCCCTGATGACATTTAATATGTACTGTCCCTGGCACCTGGGGATACAGGACTCCTACAAATTGGCTTGTCAGACCTTTGTTTTCTGTGCTCTCTTTAGGGCAGTTGCATTTGACTGACACATGGGCACAAAAATGCCGCCTTATTATTTTGGGGAGTACGCCAGGCTTCGTCTCCTCACCATCAGCTCTGTGCTCCTCGAACCTCGTCCCCTGCAGTCACAGATGCTGGAGGAATTCTGTATCTCCCTGTCATCCACAGGTGCACAGAATACACGAGTCGAATATGCCACAGCAGGGAGCTATTTCTGCACCGAGACTCTCAAGTAACTATAATTACAGCATACTGCATTCATTCATTCATTCATTCATTCATTCATTCATTCATTCCTGCATCTGTACATACATTTATTCAGCAAATTCTTAGCGAGCGCTTTTTCCCGAGACTCTGGAGACACAGCAGTGAACAGAAGTGCGTGCCTCAGCTACCTGCCGTCACAAAGATATGTCAGGGTGCCCTCAAGCACTGAAGAGAGAGCATCTAGCTCCCTCTGTCTATATAGATCTTGGAAGCCTCTCCTGAGGAGAGAACATTTGGGCTGGGTTTTGAGGAATGCACAGGAGTTCCTCAGTCAAGGAAGGGGTGGTGAGGCATAGCTGCACTTGTGCCGATGGCTTGTGGGAGGGAGGCAAGGGGGCAGGCCAGAGAGGGGCAGGCAAGGGAGCAGGCAGACTAGACCACGAAGGCTCTGTGAACCCTGCCAGAGAGCTGCGGTTGATCTGGAAGGAAAGGGGGAGGCGCCGAAGGGTTGTGAGTGTGTGGGACAGACATGATTCAACGGGTTTTCGCAGGCTGGCAGCGTGGCTAAGTGTATTCGATTCCTATGGCAGCTGTAACAAATCACCACAAACTGGGTGACTTAAAACATCAGCAACGCATTCTCTCACAGTTGCAGAAGCTAGAAGCAAGTCCGAAATCAGGGGGTCTGCGAGGTGGTTCCTTCTGGAAGGCTCTGGAGGACGGTCTGCTCCGTGCCTCTCTCCTTGTTTCTGGAGGTCCTGGGCAGCCCCGGGGGTCCCTCAGCTTGCAGACGTGCCCCTCCGGTTCCGCCTCTGCCGCCATGTGGCCCTCTCCCCGTGTGTCTGCCACATGTCTGTCTTCATGCCGCATTCTCCTCTGTGTGTCCCTTCTTATAAGGACACCGGTTACATTGAATTGGGGGCACCCTACTCCAGGATGACCTCCTCTTAACTAATTACATCTGCAATGACCCTATTTCCAAATCAGGTCATTTCTGAGGTGTTAGGGGTTAGGGCTTCGGATATCATTGGTGGAGGGGGGACACAATTCAGTCCACAATGCTGAGCAACTTGCCCAAGGACACACAGCCAGCGTGAGTGTGTGCTGCAGGGGCAGAGGCAGGGCGGGTGAGGCAGACATCCCGTTTATAACTACACCAGGAGGGAGTGGATGAGGGGCTTGCGGACACGGGTGTGGCACTGGGGAATTTCCATAGCACTTTACACGGGACTGAAGCCACCGTCATCCATGACAGGGTATGGGGAAAATCGCTGATGGAGTTACAGGAAACTAAATCCCACCCTCTGGTCACGCCTGGGGGCCATCGCCACCTCCCCCGTGGGAGGAGGGCACGTAGCCACTGGGAACAGCTTGAAGTGCGTCTCTGCCCATTTGGGCTCTAAACCCTGCAAGACGCAGGCTGAAGACGGCCACGCCCACTCTCAGGACGCTCACCAAGGAAAGCCATGCGCACTCGGGCAGCGCCCACTTGGCCGCCCCATGTCCCGCGCTGTGTCTCCAGCAGGACACCGGCAAACAGCCGGGCCCCTCCGAGTCTCGGCCCTGCAACAGCTCCGGCATCCGGAAGATCCAGCTTCACAACCAGCTCGGCCCCCTTGAGAACATCACTTGCTCTCCAATCCAGGTTGCTTCTCCCTGAACGGAGAGGGTGCTGCTCTGACCTGCCTCTGGGGGACTGATGTGGAAAGGCCAGGAGGAAGACACTGCTCCCGATTAGGAAGGTTGGCCCATGCTTGCAGGGCTGGGAGGCTCCCACAGCGCTCCGGGAGATGGAGGAAGGCACCTAGGCCCTGTGAGCCGGATGCAAGAGATCCGAGTGGATCTCTCAGCCAAAGCTTCTGTCGGGCTGCTTGGAAAACGTGACTGAAATATCGGACACGTGAGAGTGTTTTGCACACCCAAAAGCACACCACGCAATGCTTGCACTCACTGTAATGGTGAGCAGTGTTGTAGGTTAGCAAAACTGAGTAAAAAAGAGTTGAAAAATACTAACTTGCTGTTTTGGTTTCTGTAAATCGCTTTGCAAATGTGTCTCTCTGCTCACTGTTCTGACTACGTGGTGACCACGATGTGGCTCTCTGTTGGAACTATCAGAAGGTGCTAACCTCGCCTGTAAATTCACCTGCTTTCTAAACACACAACTTAGGTCATAAATTGCCCTCCCGCCCCCGTCTGAAGCTGTCGAGACAAAGCATAGGCGTGAGAAGTCACAGAGTCAC
>NC_043708.1:8014948-8025971 GCF_006229205.1 Suricata suricatta | reverse complement strand
GTTTTGGAGGGGCATCCCCTTCCAATCTCCTCCTTTCCCAGGGGCCTCTTTGGCGATGAAATGGCAACCAGCAAATTGTTCTAGCAGGAGGTAGCTCTGGAGGGAGGTGGTGCTGCCTTAGGTTGAGCCCGCCTTTGACCTGGGAGGGAAAAGTTGGTTCAGAGCGCGAGTCATCCAGTACTCCAGTGGTTCCTGGTTCTGGGAAGCAGCGTCTCTCCAGCACTTTCCATGGCCAGGGGTCACGAACATTTCTCCTGGTTTCCCTGATGCTCTGCCTTTTTGAATGAGAGCATCACAGAACTTGTTTTGCTTTGGGGTCCCTAGACAATTCCCCGAAGCTGCACACAGCCTGCACCTAAACGTTTGGTCCGGGACAACCTTCCCTCAGACCCAACAACCCCGGGAGACTAACAGGGCAAAGTTAGGGACCTCCACTCTGCAGGAGGAAGAATCTTCGTTTCCATTTGGGAAAAGCTTCAGTTGCTGAGCAGGTTTCTCGGAGGAAAGACTTTCAAGTCTCTGCCCTACAGTCAGGAGGTTTCCCTACTTCCCTCCCTCCTGCAGTGGGCGTGAGACCTAGACCCCCCACGATGCCCCCAGAGGGCCGCTTCCTCCTTCCCCCCTGGCCCTGCCACAAACCAAAGAGCCCATTCGGAGGTCTTAGAGATATTTAGTGCCAGAATCAGAGGGGATCATTATAGATTCTTCTCTTTTTCTTTCACTGCTCCCAAAGTGGGGGAAAAAATCTTTCATGCCTCTAAACCCCCACAGTTCTTGATTCTCCTGTTCACTCATGTATTCATTCATTCAATCATTCATTCATTCATTCATTCATCTACTCCTTTATTCCATACATTCAGCAAATATTTAATGAGCACTTACTCAGGGCCAGGCATATGCTAGGCACCGAAGAACCAGCTATAAGCAAAATAGTGCGAAAGCCCCGTCTCAGAGAGCTAACAGAGGACACTTAGGTGACGAGCACCTTCCAAGTGCCGGGCATGATGCAAACACCCGCCCCTCCCTCCTGGCAAGAAGATCTCAGTGATGAAGAGCGCGGCCTGGGGAATCCAACAGCCAGCTTCCAAACCCACACTCAGCTAGGTAAATGCTAGGTGAGCTCGGAGCACGGCTTATAACCTCTCAGAACCTGTTTTTCTCTAAAAACTGAGAACATTATCTTCCCTTAGAGTGTGATCATGACATCGAATGGAATGATGCGTGAACAGGGCACCACAGAGCCATCATCAGCGCACATAATCACAACAATTATTTTAATTGCTACCGCTGTTCGTAACCATGACCTCTGTGAGAGAGCGGGATCATCCCCTTCCACCTGATTATCTGCGGGCATCAGTTCATAAACACACATCGCCAGAGTTAAAGGAGCTCACAACAGAAAAGCGGGTGAAATACCAAAATACCTCGAGCGGGGGGCGCCTGGGTGGCTCAGTTGGTTAAGCATTCCACTTCAGATTTCAACTCAGTTCATGAGTTCGAACCCTGAGTCGGGCTCTGCCCTGACAGCGTGGAGCCTGCTTTGGATTCTCTCTCTCCCTCTCTCTCTGCCCCTCCCTTGCTCACATGCTCTCTCTCTTTCTCTTTTTCAAAATAAATAAAAAGTATCGGGGCGCCTGGGTGGCTGAGTAGGTTAAGCGACCAACTTTGACTCAGGTCATGATCTTACAGTTCGTGGGTTCAAGCCCCACATCAAACTCTGTGCTGACAGCTAAGATCCTGGAGCCTGCTTCGGATTCTGAGTCTCCCCCTCTGTCTGCCCCTCCCCTGTTGACACTCTGTCTCTCAAAAATAAATAAATGTTAAAAAAAAAATCAATGGGACTCGTTGACCCAGGGCTGTAGTGAATTGGGAGCCCACTCCTGAAGGGCTCACCCGCAGACTCCTCAGGGCCCAGCACAGGAGCGGTGGGGAAGGCGCCAGGCTGTACGAGAAGGACATTCAACTACCAATCTCACAGTGTCTGCGGGGGAGCAGGGACTGCCAGGATTCTCCCCAGAGATGGAGGAGCCGGTGGACGCCATGTTTGCACTCTCCCTCTGCACCGCCGAGCCGTGGCCTCGTGGCTGCACCATCCCGGGCGCTCCCTCTTTGTGCAGCGCCAGCATCTCCCAGAGCGGGGCTTACATACATGTCCTGGGTTCCATTTCCGTTTCCGTTTTACGTCTGGCACTCCAGTTTCTGCAGCGGCAGCCCAGGGGACACCCCTGAGCATCTGGCTCCGGAGGCCGGCGGCTTGCATTCATTCCCGGCCTCCCAGAACTGTGAGCTGAGGGGCCGTGCGTGGCAGGCCACCTCCTCCAGGGCTCCGCGGAGCCCACGCCCTGCAGCTCACACTCAGGCTTCCCGAGAAAGAGGCCAGCGTACTTGAGGAACTGCCACCTGGGGGGACAGGCTCCAGGTTTGTCACAAGAGTAGCAGCCACTCGGTGCTCTGGGGAGCCCGTGCCAGGGGACATCATCATGGTGCTTTCCCTCCTCCCCCGTGTGGCTCGTCAGTCCCTCCCAGAAAAGAGCGTATACACGCATCTGGAGCCTTGCTCCTTGCAGCTGTGGTGCGGGAGACATCGGCACATCGCCTGGTCTAGTGGCCATCAGGGTTCACAATCATGAACCATATATATTTGCATATTTAAAAGCTGCTCCCATTCACCCCGAAGCTAGGTTGCCCGAGATCCTTCCCCCTGGCACACCGATGGGTATTCGCGCAGCCTCAACAACAGGAACTATGAAAAATAAATCAGGCGGCTTCGATAATCACAGGGTTTTGAGAGACAGCCAGGAGGTTCGTCTCCTACACAGGACAGTTCCTTCAGGACTAGGAAAGGCAGCCTCTAACCAATACCCCTGACAGCGACGGTAGCTCCTTGATGGCCAGACCTCTGAGTTCTGCAGTGATCTCTCCTGGGTAGGTAGAACTGAATTGCAGCACATAGTAGGTACTCAACAAATTTGTGTTGATGAGTGTACTTTCCCTGGGAAAGGAGTAAGTCCTGGATAAGAGATGAGGCAGAGTGCCGCCTAACACTTCCCTGCAGGGAACCAGGGGTAGAAGTTCTTTTTTATCAAAATGGGAGACGGCACGTCTTGCTCCCCCCCTCACCTGATCTGAAGACCTGATCTCATCTCAGCTCCTGATAGGTCCTGGTATTTTAAGGGCAGTTTTCCAGAGCATGTGGGGAAAGTTGAAACTAGTATTGGATGGGGTGCCTTGGTGGCTCTTGACTCTTGATCTCAGGTCATGAGCTCATAGTTCATGAGATTAAGCCCCACATCAGGCTCTGTGCTGACATCACAGAGGTTGCTTGGGACTCTCTCTCCTTTTCTCTCTCTCTGTCTCTCCCCTGCTCACGCTTGATCTCTCCCTAAAAATAAATAAACTTAAAAAAAAAAGAACCCAGGACTGGAACTGGGTTCACAATATGGCCTGCTGCTGATCTCACTGGGGAGAGACAAAGCTTGCAGGCTGTGGGTTTGGAGGACAGCATGCAATGTTGGGGAAAAAAAACTGGATGTCTGGATTTGAAACCACTTCTGGCCACTTACAAGCTTTTTGAACTTCACCTCTGTCACTTAACCTCTCTGAGTCTTTGTTTACACTTTTGGGGAAAAATTAAAAGATATCAATTCAATGGTCTTCTCAGCCTACTGTGAGAATTGGATGACTTCCTGTATGTAAAAAGTTTATATCCTTAGTAGTCACTCAATAAATTCTTGTTAAATTATTTATTGAAACAGACAAGAAATCTTGCCTCATCTAGGTCCCTATCTGAAAGGGCAGGAGTTTGGAGTTGGATTAACCTACGTGTATCTCATATCTGTTGCTTATTCACTGTATCCATCAGGACAATTTAAATGGTGTTGAACTGTGTTGAAAAATAACAAAATTGAGTATCTGACAACACAGGAAGTCTGGAGTTAAAGCAGGCTCGAGAGGGGTCAGCTGGACCACTCAGCCCTGTCATCAGAGACCCACCTCCTTCCGTCTGCTCAATACCGGCTCCGCCCTGAGCTGGGGTCGCTCATGCTCGCTAGGTGGCCGCCAGAGGAAGGCGGGTCTGTTTGCTGAGTGGTGCCGTCGGCTCAGGAGAACCTCACCCCGCACGAGCCATGTGCCACCGCAGAGGCTGGCATTGCCTGGAATGCCAACGGGGCTGAGCTCCAGAGACATGGGGCCGCTTCCCCTGAGACACATGGGGACAGAGGGGCCGCCTGAGTAAAACTGTGGTTCTATTAGGAAGGGGGAAGGTGGACACGATGCTGAGTGGGTGCCCCAAAGTGTAGCCAGCTGTCACTGTAAACAGCTTTAATTTAACCTCCCTGAGATTCACCATCCTCATTTGTAACACAAAGCATCTTACAGTCTCTCATGGGGTGTTCGCAATGATGGCACGAGATGGTGGACATAAAGCAATTTCCCCCGGACCTAAGACGTAGACAGTGGTGAATAAATTAACAGTTACTTTTAGAATTACTTAGGGTACTGAATTATAGCTCCCAGAGCACTTAGAGTTCCTAACTTTCTTTGTGGGGAAACTGAGGCTCAGAGAAACAGAGTGTCTGCAGGCCGTGCAGCTGGAAGAAGGCATCTGACACCAGGCCCCTGGGCCCCTGGCTCTTGGTGCCACCATCTGTGTCTTCCATCTCCTCTTCCTTCCTCCTCTTCCTTCCGAGGGCCCCAGGAAGGATCCAAAAGGTGGGAGAGGGTGGCTGAAGGAAGCAAGGAAGTCACAAAGATGCCACTTCCTGCTTTGGTCCCCAGAGGGCCCAGCGCAGCAGAGGCTCCAGTGGCCTGGCCTGGCAGCTCTGAGCATCTTGGCCCCAGAAGTCCCAGGTCGCCCAGACCTGCTTACTCAGACCCGCCTCCACGCCTTCCAGGGCCTGCCCAAGGAAGAAATCCACCGTATAAGCATCTTGTGCTGCCTCCGTGTTCTGCTCAAGAAGTGGCCCCCAGGGAGCAAACTCCAATAAACTACCTTGGAATGTGTGTGCTGGCAGCTGGGGGGAGGCCTCCGCACCTCGAGAGGCCATGCTGACGTGGGGTGTCCTCTGTCCGTGAGCATCAACCCTGCGCTTGGGCAAGAGGGCCCTGAACTGGTCTAATTAAAGGTCCCTTCGGAGGGTCGCCTTCCCCTTTCAGGCCAAGCCTGCAATTTCAAGGACTCGCCGTCTTCCTGACACCTGCAACTCTTTCCGCCGTCCTGCGTGATCTTAGCTCAGATCTGTCGTCTACGCACACGGAGGATGCGGGGTGGAGGAGAGAATGTGGGATCTGAGGCTCAGACCTGGGGTCAAATCTTAGTTCTGCTGCACTTCCTAGCTGTGCGACCCTGGGCAGGTTACCTAGCCTCCCTGACCACCTACTTTTACCTTATTTCTGCAATGAAAACGTTCTACCAACTTCAGGTGTGGCTCTGGATGGAATTAGGTCCCCTTCCCCGCACTCACAAATCCCTACGCTGAAGCCCTAACCTCTAATGTGATGATATTTAAAGGTGAAGCCTTTGGGAGGTAATTGGGTTTAGATCAGGGTGGGGCCTCACGATGGGATTAGTGCCCTTAAAAAGAAGAAATACCAGAAGCTTGCTGTCTCCCTCCCTCTCTCTCTTTCTCTGCACCACATGGGGACACAGTGAGGAGGCTGCTATCTGAAAGCCAAAAGCGGCCATCACCAGAACCTGACCCTGCGGACACCCTCATCTTCAGGTCAACAGATATTTACTGCCTCCTATGGGTCAAACACTGTCTTAGTCATTGGGAGCATATGAGCCAACAGGTATGGACGCTAGCTTCATGGAGCTCACAGTGTGTGTGGAGGCGACGAGTATGATTCAAATAAACACAAAGACATGTGTTTTATTAGACGAATACCTACACGGCTCTCACTATGGGCCGGGTATCTTGCTAAGTGCTTTGCAAACCTGCACTCATCTGACCCTCAGAAACATCTCACTGGGCAGGAGTACTAGTAACTTCCCCACTCTACAAACGGGGAAAAGAGACACTGATAGATAAAGGAATGCGAGCAGGGTCCCCGGACTCTTAGCGATCATCGCCACATGATGAAGCATCCCCCCAGTCCAGGGGCTTCCAACAACCACTGACGGTTCCCCGGGAGCTGCAGGCTGGGCGGTGGCACCCACCCGCCTGTGACAGGGCTTGGCTCTGGTCCACGCATGTCTCCTCCTCCTCCGGGACCAGCGGGCCAGCACGGGCACGTCCTTCCCAGGGTGGCAGCAGGAGTGGGAGGCAGGTGACTCATCTGATCGGCCCATGTCACCAGTGGATGCCTCAGAAGCGAAGCAAGAGGCAGGCTTTCCCTCTCCCGGCTCTGTGCTCCCTGCCTGCCCTCCGGGGTCTGTGTGTGACGGTCCCCTGCCCCTCCCACCTGCCTGCCAGAGTCGCAGGAGCAGACACGGAGACTCAAGCTTCTGTGTGCCCAGTACCAGCGACTCGACCTGGGGCCTCATGCAGGTCCTACCCCAACCTCAGGGAAAAGAAACGGCCAGGCCAGACCACCTTGTCACTAGTGAAGGGAAGTGCCCAGAAACCCGGGACCACATGCTGGGGCAGGGGTGCCAGGAAGTCATCACGCACCTGTGCAGCCCCGTGAATCATCCCCATCCCCCCACCCCTGCTATGTATGATGGGACCTGTCTTGCGTGAGGCCGGCTGGTGCCACGCGCGTGCAAGCACTCTGCTCCCCGCCCCAGGAGCGCGCCTCCACCAGGGCGTCATCCAACATTCAGTCATTCAGCAAACCCGCCCGGCGTGTCTCCTAGGTGCTGAGGACCGGCGCGGGGGAGGCCACAAGAGGCAGGTTAGAGCACACGCTGGTGCTGGTCACAGCTCTGCCTTGAGAGCCCGCGGCTTTGCCTCCGTAAAGTGAAGGTCGTACCACTGCCTGCAGGGGCCCCCGGGGGGCTCCGTCAGCTGAGCTCCCGACTTCCGCTCAGGTCATGGTCTCATGGTTCATGGGTTTGAGCCCCACATCAGGCTCCATGCCGGAAGCACCGAGCCCACTTCAGATACCCCCCATCCCTCTTACTCTGCCCCTCCCCTGCTCACTCTCTCCCTCTTTCAAAAATCAATAAACCTTAAAAATTATTTTGAGAAATAAAAGAAACTGGTGCTGGAGGTGGAGGCGGGGTTGGTTGCTTGAACCCCGGCTCTGTCCCCTCCCCTCTCCAAGATTCCCGCCAGAGGGGTAAGGGGAGTTTGCACACGGAACACTGAGTCCAAGGAGGCAAATATTAGCTTTATGACTTTGGAAGGCGCAGGACCGCTCGGCAAACTTTGGGAGAAGGTGGTTGAGTCCTCAGGTGGGAGGAAATTCTCACTGGGAGCCCGGAGACGGAGGGCCTGCGAAGCAGCCTTCCGAGCCTCCGGGCCTGGTTACCCCCAGAGATGTTGGGACCAGGAGCTCCTGGAGCAGGAAAGCCGGTGTTCTCCTTCAAAGGCAGACCGTGTGGCCTTGGACAAGTTGCTTGGCCTCTTGAGCCTCAGCTTCCCCATCACCAAAAAGAAGAGGGTTACGGGGCCTGGCCGTGGGGCCGTGGAGACAAAAGCATGCCTGCCGATGCCACCAACAGTGGCTTAGTCAGTCCCATCCTCCCTCCCCAGAGACGAGGTCTGACCACAGACTCCTTGGCCCCAGGCCCTCCTTCCGTCCAGTCCAGGGCCGCTCCACCTCTCCTGCCCTGTCCCGGCTCTGACCCTGCTCTTTCTGCCTCCGCCCCAGCAGGCTTATATCTAGGGCCCTTCATCTTCTAAATCGGCCGTGAACATGGCCCGCTGACTCCCCGGAGCGGGCACACCCACCAAATAAGAAAATGTGGAGGAGACCGGGCTGCAGCTCTCATCCTCCCTGGCATCAAGTGCATTTAGCAAACGGCCTTGGGCTCCACTCACAGCCTTAATCAGAGAGCGGGGATGGAAACACAGCAAGCAGGGGCTTCGGTAGATAGGCTGCGGGGTGGGGGGCAGAGGGCTAAGAACTGTGCTACTTGCTGTGTGTATACGTGCTTGGGCACCTCACTCAAGTGTCTGTGTCTCAGTGTGCCCATCTGGGAAATGGGACACCACCCCCACTCGGCTGGGTGGACAGGAAGCCTTCACCACATGCTTGCTAAAGCCTCAAGAACCCTCAGCCTCCAGCAAGATCCCTTTGTGCTGACAGTGACTGCTTTAGCCCTTGGGGTCCTGGAAAGTTTGGGGAAGCAGGAAACTTGTGTTTGGGCCCCACTCCCGGGGCTGCAGTCTCTGCCTTCAGATTGGGCTTCGTCTCATCCCTGCTTTTTCCTGTAGGGCGGCCTCGGAGGCCTCTCCCAGGGCAGCGTTCTCCCCGCCCCACCCCTGCCCCAGCAGAGGTGCCTCTGTACCACCTTTGGCTGGTCCTCTAGTCCTCGTACTGAGAAGACGTGGGGATGGCCTCCCCGTCTCCTCTCCAGGAAGCACCCCCCTCCCCATCCCCTCTCCAGGGAGCACCCCCCTCCCCAACATGCCTGGCAGGTGGCCCTTGCTTCCTTCTACCACCCCTTGGCCATCAATCGTGGTCAGTCAGCAAATGTACCCTGTCTGTGGTCACTCAAATGTCCCCACTCAAATTCCAGCCAGGGACATTGCTCATAACGCCACACTCCCTTTGCCTGAGGCCTTTTGGGCTAAGACCATGGGGAGTTAGGTCCCAGCCGTCGCCGGGGGTGCCTGCCCCCGCCCCCCACTGTAAGCCGGCAGCTCACACTGTGGTCCCTGCTCTAACCCTCTCCCACCTCCTCTGACGAGCCCCAAACTACTCCTCTGGGAGCCGCACCTCCCATTTCTGGTCTAAGGACTGACGAGAAGCACTATGAGCACGCTCTGGTTCGGCCTGTTGGATGGAAGAGATCTTTCTGAGGTTTGAGGACAACATAAGGGGATGATTCCAGAAGGACATGTATGCATCAGTGTCTGGTCTCGCTGCTGCCCAAGTCCCCTGGCCTTGCCTCCACCTGGAGGGAGGAACGGACGTAAGGACCGCGTGGATGTCTCCTGGGAATAGCCCACCCTGCGCCGGGTTGCTGTATCCATCCCATGGCCACTGGGTAAGGGTTCACCTGTGCCCTTCAGAACTCTCCAGTCCTTCCGCTAGATCTGCTAGGCAGCGGCCGGGTTCCCTGGGGAGCCATCTCAGAGATGTAGAAGCAGGGCGGGCGGCAGGAGTGGGCAGAGGGAGAGAGAAGGGCAGAGGAGCTGGGACGCGGGGCCACAGAGCGCCCATCCTCCCTCGCCGGGCTCTCTGCAGCTGAGGCACCCCGGAAGGGGGCAGCAGGGGCAGGCACACCCAACATTGGGACAGCAAGGCTTTCCACGAAGGCGCTGGGCAGTGCACGTCTCAACCCACACTCCCCCCCACCCCCCTCCCCCCGTCAGTCTTCAGTGCGGTCCACGGAGTGCACACCATCTCCGTGCGAAATTCTGGACTGGGATTGTTCAGGGCTCGGTCAAGAACACAAAGGACTCTACAGAAGGAAGCGGGAATTTCAAAAAGTCGCAATGAACCACCAAGTTACCGCTGCCCATAGCCAAAGAGGAGGAAGATGCACAGAAGTTCTTTGCGTTTCGCTGTTCCCCGGACAGAGCGGCCCACCAGCGTTTAGCAGTTACACGATGACACGCAGCCTACTGCTCCTTAATTACACAGTTTCATTAAGTGCCCCTTTCACCCTCACCAGTTTGGTCTGGCGATCCAGTGCCACCAAGGACTCTGGGTTGGAACAAAACACTGCGCGCTACTGAAATGCACGTTTCAGCGACGGGATACCCAGCCCCTGGCCCCAGTGTATTCCCAGCTTCAAAAACCTAAATGTTCTCAGCTCAGACACATGTCTACTACCCCTACGTTCAGAGAGATTACACTCCTCCCCGGCCTTCCTTCCCCAGTGTGTCTGCTATACTGGAAACAAAAGAACCATTTCAGAATGCAATAAACGTGACGTGCAAATTAGTGCAACTAACTTGTGGGTAATCGGTTCAGAGAGAGAAAACTGCTCAGAATACCAATGCCAAGCAGGGAGGTTTGAGCCGGGACCAGTCTTCCCAGGCAGCCCCGGTTCTAGTTTGGCCCAAGGGTGGGTGAAGGGAAACCCCTAATGAAGAGACTTGAGCTTCCTCCCCCTCCCCCCCGCCCCCCGCCAAAGATCCTCCAAGAAAAGTCTGGTCTACAGATTTATTTTATGCAACTAGGGTGGGATCCCCCCCTTACCAAGGGCGCCTAAGTCTCCTGCCATCCAAGGTTATAGCAGCCGATCCCCAGCTACCTTCCATGCACTATGCTTGGTGTGTTCATAATGTTTGTCTCATTCAGTCCTGCGTGGAAAATGCGGATCTCCTGTGTTTTACAGACGAGGAAGCTGAGTCCCTAAGCCTTCAGATGGAACAGAGATTCAATCTCAAAGAGCTCTGACCAGAATGCCTTATCCTTTTGCGCCAAATTGGGCTTTGTTGTGTGTTATCTGCTCCCCCCTACCCCCAGGTTTAGAGCAGGCAATAGAGTGGAGTGGGAGGGGACGGAACTCAGAGTTTAGACAGCACAGACTCACTTAGCGGCCCTGGGGAGACCTTACATCTCTAGAGTAACATCTTCCTCCTGAAAAGGAGGAGGTGGGTTCATTGCATTGTGACCCACTCCTGCTCACGACCTCCCAAGAGCTGGCAGGATAGAGTTTAAGTCCCTCCCCAGCCTTGCTTGTCCCCGTCTCCACGCCTCCCTAACACACATTAACTGCCATAGACACCACACAGGGGCCAGATGCTCTTGATGTTCCAGTGCCTTTGCATGTGCTGTTGCTTCTGTGAGGGGCCTCCCAGCTTTTCTAAAGGAAGCTCTTCTTTATCCTCAGAGCCCAGCCTCCAATGTCCCTTCCATCTGCAGCTTTCCCTGACCCCCCTCTGTCCCCAAGGCAGATTTAAGAGAGCTCCACCAGCCTCTTGTATGGTAAGAAACCGGTTCACAGCCCCCCCCCCCC
>NC_043708.1:8013416-8014848 GCF_006229205.1 Suricata suricatta | reverse complement strand
AAAAAGCCATAAAAAAGAATGAGATCTTGCTATTTGTGACAACTGGACCTAGAGAGTATTATGCTCAATGAAATCAATCAGTCAGAGAGACAAACACCATATGATTTCCCTTAGATGTGGGATCTAAAAAACAAAATAAATGGAAACATGGAAAATAAGTGACGGAAATTAAGAGGTACAAACTTCCGGTTATTAAATGAGTAAAGTCATGGCGATAAAGAGCACAGCACAGGAAACCTAGTCAATAATATTATAATACCGTTGTGGGTGACAGATGGTAGGTACAGTTACTGTGATGAGCATAGCATAATGTTTAGGACTGTTGAGTCACTATGTTGTAAAACTGAAATCAATATAACATTGAATGTCAACTCTGCTTCAATAATACCAACATTTGGGGGGACACCCAGGTAGCTCAGTCAATGGAGCATCCGACTTTGGCTCAGGTCAAGATCTCATGGTTAGTGAGTTCGAGCCCCACACCCGGCTCAAGGCTATCAAGCCGGTCAGCGCAGAGTCCGCTGCAGATCCTCTGTTGCCCTCTCTCTGCCCCTCCCCTCCTTGCGCTCTCTCCAAAATAAATAAATATTGAAATAATAATAATACTGACCTTTTTAAAAAGTGACCCAAAGGGCTCAGTACCTGGCCCGAGGCACAGCTTTGAGTGAGAAATGAAGAGTCTGTCTCACCGCCTGAAGCTCCTTGCACTCTGCCCAGATCGCCTTGGAGATGACTGACCACGAGGGTCCCTTCCTGCCTTCGCATCCAGGATGGGTGTTAGGACTACGTCATGGTCTGATCCCTGCTCTGCCATCTGCCACATGTACCACCTGGCAAATTAGGGCTCTTCCCGTGCCTCAGTCTTCACATCTGCAAAATAAATATGATACAAAAGGATGCCCATCTGGTGGGGTTATTGTGAGGGTCAAACAGATTAACATACACAAGTAAAGTTCTTTACTTACCGGGTAGATAAGAACGATGTCGTATTTGCTCTTACTAACTGTAGGTATAGGAAGTAAACAGTTGCTTATTTCCAGGGATGAATTTTAAATGATTTATACCCTGTTTATAGCAAGTCTTCAGTGAATGAACCGAATAAATAAGCAGAGTGAAGATGAGGCAAAATACTTCTGAAGGCTAGATGATGGCTTTGATATTTTCCCCCAGGACATGTCCACGTAACAGAAAGTTTCTTTATCTTTGGGCCTTAAAGGTGAGACCAATAGGGTGGACATTTAGGGGCACGGGGCTCCAAATTAAAATCATCTTTTTACCCAGAAAGGCACCAGTCCCTCCCATGTTCCAACACCGGTTAACTGGGGCTTGGAGGCACAAGAGGGAACCCCAGCCGTGGCCCAAAGTGCATTTCCGGTCTCCTGGCAGCTTGTCAGCCAACAGGAGCTAGAGTGTGGAAGTGAAAGTTAATGAC
>NC_043708.1:8011818-8013316 GCF_006229205.1 Suricata suricatta | reverse complement strand
AGGACAGAAAATGCTAAAAGGCAAGATAATGTACCTTTCCCATTTATCTCTGTCTCCCAGTGTCATTAACTTTCACTTCCACACTCTAGCTCCTGTTGGCTGACAAGCTGCCAGGAGACCAGAAATGCACGTTGGGCCACGGCTGGGGTTCCCTCTTGTGCCTCCAAGCCCCAGTTAACCGGTGTTGGAACATGGGAGGGACTGGTGCCTTTCTGGGTAAAAAGATGATTTTAATTTGGAGCTCCATGCCCCTAAATGTCCACCCTATTGGTCTCACCTTTAAGGCCCAAAGATAAAGAAACTTTCTGTTACGTGGACATGTCCTGGGGGAAAATATCAAAGCCATCATCTAGCCTTCAGAAGTATTTTGCCTCATCTTCACTCATCTGCTTATTTATTCATCAGTTCATTCACTGAAGCCTTGCTATAAATGGGGTATAAATCATTTAAAATTCATCCCTGGAAATAAGCAACTGTTTACTTCCTATACCTACAGTTAGTAAGAGCAAATACGACATCGTTCTTATCTACCCGGTAAGTAAAGAACTTTACTTGTGTATGTTAATCTGTTTGACCCTCACAATAACCCCACCAGATGGGCATCCTTTTGTATCATATTTATTTTGCAGATGTGAAGACTGAGGCACGGGAAGAGCCCTAACTTGCCAGGCGGTACATGTGGCAGATGGCAGAGCAGGGATCAGACCATGACGTAGTCCTAACACCCATCCTGGATGCGAAGGCAGGAAGGGACCCTCGTGGTCAGTCATCTCCAAGGCGATCTGGGCAGAGTGCAAGGAGCTTCAGGCGGTGAGACAGACTCTTCATTTCTCACTCAAAGCTGTGCCTCGGGCCAGGTACTGAGCCCTTTGGGTCACTTTTTAAAAAGGTCAGTATTATTATTATTTCAATATTTATTTATTTTGGAGAGAGCGCAAGGAGGGGAGGGGCAGAGAGAGGGGAACAGAGGATCTGCAGTGGACTCTGTGCTGACCGGCTTGATAGCCTTGAGCCGGGTGTGGGGCTCGAACTCACTAACCGTGAGATCTTGACCTGAGCCGAAGTCGGATGCTCCATCGACTGAGCTACCTGGGTGCCCCCCAAATGTTGGCATTATTGAAGCAGAGTTGACATTCAATGTTATATTGATTTCAGTTTTACAACATAGTGACTCAACAGTCCTAAACATTATGCTATGCTCATCACAGTAACTGTACCTACCATCTGTCACCCACAACGGTATTACAATATTATTGACTAGATTTCCTGTGCTGTGCTCTTTATCACCATGACTTTACTCATTTTATAACCAGAAGTATGTACCTCTTAATTTCCGTCACTTATTTTCCATGTTTCCATTTATTTTGTTTTTTAGATCCCACATCTAAGGGAAATCATATGGTGTTTGTCTCTCTGACTGATTGATTTCATTGAGCATAATACTCTCTAGGTCCAGTTGTCACAAATAGCAAGATCTCATTCTTTTTTATGGCTTTTT
>NC_043708.1:7981334-8011718 GCF_006229205.1 Suricata suricatta | reverse complement strand
CTGAGCCGCCCAGGTGCCACCAACATCGTTTATTGAAAAGACTGTCTTTTCCCCATTCTACACTCTAAACTTTTAAAAACGAATCCACCAATATTAAAAAGAGGAAGCTGGATTAGGGTGTGACTAATGAGGGGCACCTGAGTGGCTCAGTTGGCATCCGACTCTTGAATTTGGCTCAGGTCATGATCCCAGGGTGGCAGGACTGGGCCCCGTGTCAGGCGTCAAGCTAAGTGTGGATCTTGCTTAAGATTCTCTCTCCCTTTCTCTCTCTCTCTCTTTCAAGAAAAAAAAAGAAAGAAAAGAAAAGGATATGACTGATGAAACCAAAAGGGCTCTCCGGCTTCAACCATTCCGCAAATTAGGTATTTTCTCCCCGAATTATTATCTGCGGTATCAAGGTGACTGAGGTTTAATGGCTGAAATTAACACCAGCAGAGGACGGATGAGCTGTGCCCCGGGCAGGCTGTGCTGAGGACCTGAAATCCGGTTTCTATGATTGTAACGAAGATGTTGTCTGTTGCTTGGGCTCCCAATTAAAGCATTTTCAGGTGGCCGTGATGGACAGGGACCCTGAAGCTGACCCTGCCATGGATTTCACACCATTTCACCCCATCCTAGCCACCCGCCCCCGCCCCGCTGGCTCCCACGGGTGACTCTCACACCGATCTGACCAATCTGACCTTGTCTTGACTGCATCCTCAAAAACACTATTTCCAAATAAGGTCACATTCAGAGGCACCGGTAATTAGCACTTCTTTTTGGGGACACAGTTCAACTCACAGCACCAACCTTAACTGAACTGAAGAGACAGGAAGAAGTTTTACTGCAACAGATGAGTCCTGGGCTGGCAAGGAGTCCAGCCATCTCCTCTTTCTGTTAGAGCTCTTGTAACAAAGCAGGTTGAGGAGCCGTCAGAATCAGAGGACTTGGGGGTGGGGGGCGCCTGGGCGCCTCAGTCAGTTGAGCGTCCGACTCTTGGTTTCAGTTCAGGTCATGATCTCACAGCTCAAGGGTTTGAGCCCTGAAGTGGGCTCTGCACTGACAGTGTGAAGCCTGCTTGGGATTCTCCCTCTCCCTCTGCCCTCTCCTCCCTCTCTCTCAAAAATAAATAAGTAAATATTAAAAGAAGAGGAAGAATTGGAGGATGGGAGGTTTTTGAAAAATCTAGCAGTTCAGGTGTTGAGCGTGAATCGGGGTGCTCAGGGGTACAGCACGGCAGTCAGGCACCAATACCGCAAAGGGCAGCCTTGGAACAATTACAGTTTGCCTTGGAGTTTGTTAAGGAGGAAATGTCATAGTTGTCCTTAAGGTTAGAAGTGATATCCTAGCTGGCTAGTTTGAAATAAAACAGGGCTCATCATTTTAGCTCAAGTGCCAAAGCCAACCTGATTGTTTAAGCGCATTTTAAATGGCACAAGATAAAGGTCAAATACCTTGTAACTCTCTAGCTTCTGCCAAATGGGGCTGGAAAAGTTCATCATTCTGTAGCAGCAGAGGCAGAGAATGCCCCAGCCACCTCCCCTCTGCCTCCATCCTCTGCCGATTCGTTCCTTCCTCCACGGACCTCCTCCCACTCCCTGACTGCAGTGGATTGAATCTTTGTGTTCTCCTGAATCCATGTGTTGAAACTCAAATCTCATTGTGATGGTATTGGAGGGGCAGGGACATCAGAAGCATTAACCTTAAAAATAAAACTGCTAGTTATATCACCACCAACAACAAAAAAAATAGGTTTATTTGGGCATAACAAAGAATTACAATCCGGTACACACAAGCTGTTGCAAAACCTTACACAAGTCTAACAAAGGAGAGAAACGTTACTTACTGGAGAAAGAGGAAGTAGAGACGAATTGTTTAGAATGAAAGTCCATTAGGGAAAAGCAAGGGCTCAGGGCAATGGGGTGCCTCACTGGTAGTCCATTTCTTGGATGAAATGCAATGTACGTCTTTCCCTGTTGGGGGCTGTTGCTGATGATTCTTTACCTGTTGACAGTTCTTCTGTTCCCTTCTGTAACTGACAGATCTTCCTGTAATTGACATCAAGTGGTCCTCCTTCTAGCATCCCAAGTTCGCGTTATGAGGTTCCCCTTTATTAATTTTCACAGGAGGTACTTAGGTCATGAGGTTGGAGGCCCCCTGATGGGATCAGTATTTTGTTTTTTTAAGAAGAGGCCAGAGAGATCCTTCCCTCCTTTTCACCACATGACGACTCAATAAGAAGTCTGCAACTTCATCTTCATCTCAGACCTGCAGCCTCCAGGACTGAGAGGTACGTTTCCATTGTGTTAAGCCACCCAGGCTATGGTATGTTGCTATGACAACCCCAGCTGCCTGCCACCCCACGGCACCCATCCTTCAAGGAGGGCCAAGCCCAACTGGTGTTGTTTCAGGGAAAAGCTGTTCGGTTATTCCCAGCAGAATCCGGACACCGGTGGTCCTGGGAGCCCAGTTACAATCATTCAGGTATCGCTGAGCGGTGGGCACACAGCAGACACCACCCCACTGGTACAAGAGCAGCCCAGAACCTGCCCCGCCTCCTCCTGGTAGAGCTGGAGAGTGAATAAAACCCGAAAGGGTTTTCAGCCCTCAGTGTTAGAAAGAGACCGTAAGAAAAATCATCGACTTGGGCTGTACCCGTAGCATGGAGTTTATTTAACACAGTTTACTAAGAAACTAACTTCAGCAAATTCCATAGGACAGTTATTACATTGTATTTCCTCGATTGTAAGATCGTGTCCCTTCAGATGCTGATGGGTCTGACATCGGGATGCCGCTTACAACAGATTTTTTTTTTTTAAAGAATTTGCCTTCTCTGAAAATGTTGCCTCAGCCTGCAGAGGTGCTGTTACCTAATTTGAGTTATTCGACTTGGCAGCAAAACACAGACTTGGGTTTTATCTTAAACTGAATTCCTAATTGTCACTTGTGATGTCTTCAAAAAGATTGCATTCTGGTGCAGTTTTAAAACCAAATTTAAAAGGTTGGAGTTGCAGGGGGTAAATTGACTAAGACCAGAGCAAGTGTCTCAGGCAGGGAAGGGGGCCTCACACTACCTTGTTGTCTTGAAAAGCAGCAGCCAAGTGTGTAGGGCTCTGGGCAGGGAGAATGGAAGTCCACAGTCCAAATGGCTACTGTGGGAGGGGGAGAGGGGTGTTCATAATTTCTATTTAATTTCTTCCAGCTTTGTTGAGGAATAAATGACATAGAAAGCCACTGTACAAATTGAATGTATACAATTTGATGAGTTTGGATCTATGCATTCGCCCTGATGCTGATCCAGGTTATAAACATATCTGTCACTTCCAAAAGTTCGTGTCCCTTCGCTTTTGGGCGTGTGGTAAGAACACTCAACATGAGACTAGGCTCTTGACACGGTTTCAAGCGCACAGCGCTATGAGTCCAGGTACAGATGCTGGGCTGCACCGCAGGTTTCTAGAACATACTTGTCTTGCGTAACTGAGACTTTATGCCCTCTAAACACCATATCCCCTAGTCCAGCCCCATGGCAACCACCCTTCCAGTTTCTGCTTCTACAGATTTGACTAGACAGGTCATACAAGTCAGATCATGCCCAGTTGGCTTTCAGTGACTGGCTTATTTCACTCAACATAAAGTCCTCCAGCTCCATGGTGTAACAAATGACAGGATTTGCTTCTCTTTAAAGGCTGGGTAGTATTCCACTGTATGAATATACATATATTCTTCACCCCTTTATCTGTCGACGGGCATTGGGATCGTTTCCGTATCTTGGCTGTTGTAAATCATTATTACAATAAACAGGAGGAATGTGGACATCTCTTCCAGACCCCGATTTCCATTCTTTTGGATATATACCCAGGAATGGGGTCGCTGGACCATGCGATCTTTCTGTTTAAAAATTTTTGAGCACCTTCCACACTTTTTTCCATAATTTTCCACCCTTTTCCACTCCCGCCAACCAAGTAAAAGGGATCCCATTTCTTCACATCATTGCCACACTTATCTTCTATTTATTTGGGGTTTTTTTTCCCCACAACAACCATCCTAACAGATGTGAGGTGATTTTGTAGGTTTGATTTGCATTTCCCTGAGGATTCGTGATGTTGAACATCTTTTCATTGACCTGTTGGCTTTTGTATGTCATCTAAGAAGAAATGTCTATATCGGGCTAAGTTTTTGTCTTGTTGTAGAACGTGTGTAAAATGATGACACAAGTCAAACCTTACACTCAACTGGTGGCAAGTGAGGCTGATGCAATCTCTTAGAACAGATCAGTGCACGCTTAACCTGGATTCATGTGACTGATCTAGGCTCATGAGGAAAAGAGATTAAGATTCATGAGCTGACTTCTATGAGAAGCGTTCTGTCTTCCAGCAACAGGAATTCAATGAAAGGAAAAGCCAAACTGTTGACTTAAACCAAATAGGAAATTCAGACAGAGCCTCACTGTTCTTCAAGACACCTTGAATGTGCTGTCATTCTTAGGACACGAACAGGCCACATAAACTATGGGAAACATCATATCTCCATGACATGGTGCGTCTATGCCAATGACCCAAGTGAAACTTTGGACTCTGACTTGGGTAGGAGGCCTGGGCATAACTTTTACCTAGTTGTAAAACTAGAGAAGAACAGAGTACAAAAAGGTAAACAGATGTATTTTAGGTTTACTTTATTATTTATTTATTTTCTTAATGTTTTATTTTATTTTTGAAAGACCGAGAGACAGCGTGAGAAGGAGAGGGTCAGAGAGAGAGGGAGACACAGAATCCCAAGCAGGCTCCAGGCTCTGAGCTGTCAGAACAGAGCCCAATGCGGTACTTGAACTCACGAACCATGTGATGGTGACCTGAGCCAAAGTTGGACACTTAACTGACTGAGCCACCCAGGTGCCCCTAGGTTTACTTTATTGTGTGCATTTAACATAATGTTACTTTTTTCCTTCTAAAATAAAGCGGTTACTGGGGGTCTGGATGGCTCAGTCGGTCAAGTGCCCAACTTTGGCTCAGGTCATGATCTCACAGTTCAATGGTTCAAGACCCGTGTCGGGCTCTGTGCTAACCTCTCAGAGCCTGGAGCTTGCTTCAGATTCTGTGTCTCCCTCTCTCTCTCTCTGCCCCTCCCACCCAAAATAAACAAAAAGTGACACTCTTAAAAATAAATAAAATAAAGTAAAATAAAATAAAGCTGTTACTGAGTGGGTGGATATTTTGCAATTGTTGAGGCATACAAGCAGAAACTACCAGTAATGATGGAGGGTGAGGGAGGGGAAGTGGGGAGTCAGTCAATGATGGGCATGAGGCTTAGATGTGCAAGATGACCAAGTGCTACAGATGGGCTGTGTGGTACCGTGCTTATCGTCAGCAATATGTAGAGTGCACTTAAAAATTTGTTAGGGGTGGGGGCGCCTGGGAGGCTCAGTCGGTTAAACCTCTGACTCTTGATTCCAGCTCAGGTTATGATCTCACGTTGGTGAGTTTGAGCCCTCTGTTGGGCTCTGCATTGGCAATGGAGAGCCTGCTTCAGATTTTCTCTCTCTGCCCCTCCCTTTCTTTTTCTCCCTCTCTCTCATAATAAATAAGTAAACTTAGAAAAATGTGTTAAGTGGGTAGATCTCCCATTGTGCTCTTGCCACAGTGAATTAAAAAAATAGGGGGGCACGATGAACTTTTGGAGGTGATAGATGTTTAGTACCTTGGTTGTAATGATGACTTCACAGATATGTGCGTATGTCTCAACCTGTCGAGAGTTATAAATTAAATGTGTGCAATTTTTATATATCAATTATACATCAAGAAATCTGTTGAAACAAATTTTAATTACATTAAATTAAGGTAAATACAAGTCTGTTGGGTCATACCCCTAAACAACTACCCCTCCCGGTTGTAAACTGGTGTGGTTCTTGGCCCGAGGTGGCCCAGAATCTCTGGTCGTATTCCGATCCTCTTACTTTGGTCTCACTATGTGTCAAACCCTGTCAGTGTCTCACACTGATACTCAGTCCACACCACTTACATTGGAAATGACGCCTTGTATTGTCAGTGTTTATCACTTAGGGATTTGCATTTGGGCGATGCAGTGGAAAACCCAAATAACAGTAACATAAACAATATGGGTTGTTATTCTCACAAAAAGATACATTCAGAAAGGGGGATGGTTGGTATTTGGTTCAGGGTCAGTGACGCTGTTGATACTCAGCCTTTTTTACATGCTTACAATGTGGCTCCAGCAGCTCCAGCCATCACATCTGTGTTCCAGGCAGAAGCAGGATGGAAGAAAAAAAAGACACAATTTGCTCCCTTTGAGGAGCTTTCCTGGAACCTAATCAAACATTTTGCTTACATCTCATAGGCTAGAACTGTATGAAAGAGAGTCTGCAAAATTCAGGATTTTTTCTTTTTTATTTATTTTTGAGAGACAGAGCACAAACAGGGGAGAGGCAGTGAGAGAGGGAGACACAGAATCTGAAACAGGCTCCAGGCTCTGAGCGGCCAGCACAGAAGCCTATGCGGGGCTTGAACTGATAAACTGCAAGATCATGACCTGAGCTGAAGTCGGCCACTTAACCGACTGAGCCACCTAGGCACCCCGGGATTATTTTTAATCTGAGCTCCATTTTGTATTCCATAAATCATTGATTTTTAAAGATTTCAGAGAAAGTAGATATCAGTGAGCAGGTCCTATGACACTACAGAGAAGGCTTCCTTCTCTACATCTGTAATTGCTCAGAAAAGGTCAGAATTCTATAGTCTACCGCTCTAGCTGTTCCCTTCCCTAGTCTGATACTACACAGCTCTACTCAGTGACACAAGGTAGTTCACTTTCCCCACTTGCAGACTTTCCCACACAGCGCACTCCGTTGCGATGCAGGGACAGTTGGCCTACAGTTGGTTTGGCAGGAAGGACACCTTCAAAAGTGCTCTGGCTGAAAAAATCGCGTCTTCCTTGCACAGAAATTAATGACTAACATGCCCTTCCTGGGTTGTGTTATCAAATATAATGCAATTCAGCCTCTCCAGTTTGGTTGTCCTTGGGGTCCTCCAGCCCCTCCGCCAAAACAGAAGCCTTCCCATTCGATCATTAGTGCTCCCCTCATGTTTACAATGGTGGAGTGCCCGCCTTTGGGCTTCACCATCTTCTCTTACAAGCTCCTTCGTCTCTTTGTGGCTCAGGATTTCTTTCTGCCTTGTGTGATACTTTGCACACATCTACCCACTCACGAGATCACGGGTTCCCTGGAGACAGTGATCTTGGTCTCTCATCCCAACATCCCTTCTGTAGGCCTCTTGTGGATCCTCGGTAACACTAGTGGAATAAAATTGAACCTCCTGTGTAGTAGAACCTTATCTAAGGATGTTGAGGGGTGTCGGAAGCCTCTCCTCTCGCCATCTCCCCGGGTCTGTTGGTTCTGCCCATCACCATGGTTAGTAGAGCAACACCAAGAGAACAATGAGCACAGGAAACAGAGCCATAAACAAGGTATCTTCCATATATTGGATCTAATCCTCCTGTAAACCTGGTTAGAGGAGGAGCTGGTCCTCATGGTATTGAAGTCATTGGGCCAAGGGCACACAGCGATCAGTCGGCATCTCTGGCATTGGAAGGCAGAGTAGATTCCAAGGCCATGTTTGATTGAAGCCAGGATGGTGCATCCTGGATGTCAGTGGGCTTACGGAGTGTTGTGGCTGTTACAGAAGCAAGAAAGATGCTCACTGGGGACCCGGGAAATAATGGTAGCTTGGAAACAGAGCGTTCACCTTTGTTGAAATGCACCCCTTAGCTATAACCTCACACTATTTTCCAGAAGGAAATCTCTTGGATGCTATAAAATTTTACACAAAGATTTTCATTTGTCTCCAAAGCCTAGCAAATAAATATCACGGTCTTATTTGAGAGACTGACCCCGTGTGTCGTGTGGCTGGTGGACACACACAACTGAGGATGGCTGGTATATTTCACAGGCGCCAGGGGTCAAGATCTGGACTGTGCACATCCCGGTGGGATTATGGGAAAAGCACACAGTAAAAATATAGAAATGCCCTCCAGCCCCAGCGGTGCTAAGAATTTCCTTTGTAGTCCTGGGCAAGTTGCATTCCTTCTGGGGACCTCAGGCTCTTCATTTGTAAAATGAATGCAGTCATTTATGTGCTTTATCAAGTTCCTTCCATCTCCAAGACATTCCATATTTTATGGCTTACACTGTTCTGACACTTGCTGACTTTCCACTTTTGTTGCATAAACAATGCACAATCCTTTTTTTTTTGAGAGAGAGGGAGAGAGACAGAGTGCATGTGAGTGAAAGAGGGGCAGAGGAAGAGAGAGAATCTTAAGCAGACTCTATATCCAGCTTGGAGCCCAATGCAGGGCTTAATCTCACAACCATGAGATCATGAACTGAGCTGATATCAGGAGTCGGATGCTTAATGGAAGGACCCACCCGGGCGCCCCAGGATGTACATTCTAAATTGAGCTCATGGAAGAGAAATTTCTCTTCCTTTAAAAGACATCTCTCCCAACCCTTACACCAGCTCGCTTTCTGTTTTGCCTGGAGAAGCACAATGAGACTCTGTGGAGCGTCCCACGGTCCCTGGTGTACTTTTCCATGCTCGGTTTAAGGCAGACTCCTTCAGGGCTTATTTCTAGACCAAAGGCATTGAACGAGAGCGTGTCCCTGGGACTGAGCTCCACTCCCTGGAGAATCAGAGCTCCCAGAGTCTACGGGGCACCCTTCATAGGAGAAGGGGAAATCTGCATGGTAATGACCGTGGTGAATGCCCAGCACTTTATGATTCAGACAGTACGTTCCCTCCAACATCTCTACCCACTTGCTGCCCTCAGAAGATCTCATGGGATAACTGTGGGTCTGCCGAGCCAACGAACGGTCTGTGGACATAGTGCTGTAAGAGGCAGAGTTTGACTAGACCAGTGCTGGGACTCCAGCTCTCCGGTTCTGTCCCTCACACCAAACGGCCAGTGATACAGGAAAACTGATAATGCCCCCACGCCGCCATCCTTGTTTCTTCAGTGAGCAACATACAGAGAGAAAGCACAAAAGAATTTCCTCTTTGAGCCTAGCCCATCCAGAACCCCTGTGTGTAGGCTGCCCAGATGGGGATTCTGGGCACCACTATGTAGGTGACTGACCCAGACCTGGGCTGCCCACTCACCCATGTGACAGCAGAGTTAGGGCAGAGCAGAGCCTGGGAGGGGACCGGGCTGAGAGACTGGAGACACGTGGCTTCTGGTTCTGCTCACCAGCAACTCCCAGTGTGAGTTCCAGGGAGCCTCTCCCCTTTCCTGCCTCAGTCTCCTTATCTGTAAACGATGGATTTGCAGCACACACTGGCCGCACTCCTCTCAGCTCTGACGTGCAACAGACTGTGATCTAATCATCAGTCGGCCCTCGCTGGGCGGAGTGGTCCTGACCTTCGTCTCTGGGCTTCGTTTTCCTCCACACCAAACACAGACTACAGTCACGGCACCTGCTTCCGACCCCCTTTCAATTTTCCATCCACTTGCTCAGAACACAACTTGCCCATTTTTTATTTGCTACTTTGGAGGCCAGTAACAGAAAACCCAGTTAACCTTTCTTTTTTTTTTTTAATTTCTATGGGGTGGCTGGGTGGCTCAGTCAGTTAAGCGGTCGACTTCAGGTCAGGTCATGATCTCATAGTTCGTGGGTTCGAGCCCCACATCAGGCTCTGTGCTGATGGCTCAGAGCCTGGAGCCTGCTTCTGATTCTGTGTCTCCCTCTCTCTCTGACCCTCCCCTGCTCACACTCTGTGTGTGTGTCTCTCTCTCTCAAAAATAAATAATCATTAAAAAAAATAAGTAAAGTTTCTATTTAAATTCTGGGCAGGTAACATACAGTTGAATTAGCCTGAGTTTTCTAGAGAAACAACCTATAGGAAAGGAGACCTATTTACATTTATGACTATATTTTGGATTAGATTAGATTTACCATAGAAATTGGTTCCCATGGTGATGGAGGCTGAGATGTCAAAGGTGCACAGTTGGCGAAACTAGAGACCCAGGAGAGCCAGGCTGGGTCCAAGTCCAAAGGCAGAAAAGGACTGGCGACCCTTCTCAAAGACCCTTCCCCCAGTGGGGCTATGGGTGAGGCCCACCCACAGGGGGGAAGGCGACCCACTTTGTTCACTCCACTGATTCAAATGCTGATCTCAATACACCCAGAAATCGTGTTTGACCACGCATCCGGGCCCAGCGAAATGGACATATGAAATTATCCATCATGAACATGTAATCGGCTGGACCATCTGCAAGTCTAGCAGCTCAGGGGACACAAGCAGGACCCTGTGGGTCAACAGCTCCGGGTTCCACCTGCTTGGGGTGCAAATCCTTCCCAGGATGGTTTTTCCTTCCTGGCCCCATGATGGCCCGGGGCTCTCTAGGGGCTGCAGCCTCCCTGCTCTGTCCCAGAGCTGGAGTGTGGCGGGAAATCAACTCTTTTCACATCTGAATGGATCAACCTACGTCATGTGCTCATCCCCAAACCAACTAGTGGCCTAGGGGATGGATTATGCTAATGATCTGGGGCCCAAACTCTCCACCTTAGAGCTGGAGCTGAGCCTTCCTTACTGAGGCTGTACCAAGGAGAGAGGCGGTTATGCAGAAATCAGCTGCAGGTGCCAACGGGAGGGACTGGCTCCAAACACCAAGTCTTCATTGCTGTGGTCCAGCCAGGGTGCACCTTGGGTGCCATTAGGTCTTGACAGCTGCTGAAACGAATCACCACAACCTTGAGGGCTTAAAACAACACGTTTATTGTATTTTTTAAAGTTTATTTTAAAAAATATTCAGCGAGATCGTGACCTGAGCTGAAGTCAAGAGGCAGATGCCTATCTGACGGCGCCACCCAGGCGCCCCGGATGTTCATTCTTTACAGCTGCGTAGGCCGCAGGTCTGGCAGGTCTGGAGCCGGTTTCGCTGGGCGAAAACCGAAGCGTCAGCATGCCGGCACTCTTTCAGAGGGCTCCGCAGGGAAGATCTGTTTCTTGGCCTTTCCCAGCTTCTAGAGCTGTGTTCATTCCTTGGCTTGTGGGTCTCCCATCTTCAAAGCCGGCAGCAAGGCGTCTTCAAATCTCTCTCTGCTTCTGTGGTCCTTTCTCCCCCTCCTCCTTCCTCCTCCTTTTTCCTACCCCTCCCTCCTCCTCCTCCTCCTCCTCCTCTCCCTTCCTCCTCTCCCTTCCTCTTCCCCCCTCTCCCTCCTCCCCCTTCTCCTCCCCCCTCTCCCTCCTCCTCCCTCTTCTTCCTCCTCCTCTTCTTTCTTCCCACTCTCCCTTCCTCCTCCCCCCTCCTCCTCTTTTCCCCTCTTCCCACTTCTCCCCCCTCCTTCTCCTCCCCCTCCTCCTTCTTTCTCCACCTCTTCCTCCCCTTCCTGCCCCTCCTCCTCCTCTTCTTTCTTCCTCCTCCTCCATCTTCCTACTCCTTCCTCCTCTTTCCTCCTCCCATCTTTCCCTCCTCCCCCTCCTCTTCCTCTTTCACTTCCTGCTCCCCCTCCTCCTCTGCCTCCTCCTCCTCTTCCTCCTTCTGTAAGAGTTGCCATGGGAGGGCGACTGAGCAGCCACCTTGCCGTGGAGAGCTGCGAGCACTGACAACCCCCACCTGCAAACCTGGAATGAGCCGAGACATTTGAAAAGCACCAGAGGCCATTTTATTGCGGGTCAGATAATAGTTCCAGGCACCGCCAGGGACCGACAATCCCCACTCTCCAATCTGGACTGTCTCAAACTGGAATGTCTCACCATGGAATTCCAGCATCTCCCCCCCCACCCCCCCCGCACCGAAGTGAACAGCCAATCCTATCCTGCCACCGTCCAGAGATGCCCCTACTTGACCATCTGCCCAGCTGAGGTCAAACCCGGAACTCTTGCACCCATAAAACACCTTGCTCTCCCATACCAGGCGCGACTTCCCTGACTCCCCACTCCAGAGTCACGGAATGTCGCCCGGGAATTGCAGACTCCAATAAAGGCTTTCTTGGCTCCGTAACTTGGTCTCTCTCTTTCCTCTTTCCTCTGCCTCTATCTATCAAACCTTACACCTTCCTCTCCTCTTCCTTCTCCTCCTGTCTCATATCTGACCCTCCTGCCTCCCTCTTACAAGGACTCTCATGATCACATTGAGGCCACTCAGAAACCAGGGTAGTCTCCCTATCTCAAAATCCCTAACTTAATCACACCTGCAAAGTCTTTTTAGCCACGTAAGGTAACACTCACAGGTTCCAGGGACCAAGACCCGGATATCTTTGGGAGCCACTATCCCCAGCCTACCAGAGGGGGCCCTCCTGCTGCCCTGGGCACCATGAAGCGTACTGTCTGCCATGCCTGGGAGGCCTTTAGCACACCTGTGCTGTGGCATCCATCACAGCCTCATCTTGGAGTCTTGTACATATTTACACACCTCTCTCCTCCATCAGGCTCTGAATAGCTCCCTACCAGGAGGACGCTATTTACTTCCTGAAAGCACAACATCATGCCCCCCCCTCCCCAGGGCAGGTTCTCAATGAATGAATGAATACATCTCTGCACTACAGCTAACAAAACAAGGCCTGAGGGAACCCGGCACCAAGGAGGACCCACAGACAGCAGGGGGTTAATGCAAAGACCCCAAATCCCAGTTTCAAATCCCCAGGCCCCTTCTGCCCTCTTACAGAGAGGGTCACCCCACACATCCCGTTTCCTGAAGCCTATTTTTAAAATCCCTCAGCGCTAGTGAGCAACACTGTGGCTATAAATAGTAGCCATGGATTTTGTGATCAGAGAAAATGAGTCCATCATATTAAAACACACACACACACACACACACTATTTATAGCCCAAGGATTTCCACAGCCGAGCATACTTACCCCTGGCTGGCTTCCCTCCCAGCTGTACGAGGCTCACGGAAATGCAGCAGGCAAGGGGAAAGTATGTCATTCTAAATTGCATTTATTTTTGAAAACCCACTTTCCGAGGGAGGAGATCATGCAAAATGTATGACACTGACAGCAGTCCTTTAGAAGAAAAGAATCACACTGCTGGTTGCGGAGCAGCTCAGGATTCTGAGGACCAACAGCAGGAGGCCGTGTAAAGACATTCAACACCAAACACAGCAGACAGGCGAGAAAACCCAGGACCCACGGGTCTGCACTGAGCACCTACTGTATACCAAGCACCGTGTTAGGGACTTAAATGCGTTATCTCCTTATGTCATCTCAACAGAGTGCATCATATTGGTGTAAGGTTTGATAGAGCACAGCAAAGTGGCCGCTCAGTCGCCCTCCCCTGGCAACTCTTACAATTGGTACTATTCTCTGTACTACCCAGTACTGCAGATGGGTAAACTGAGGAGGCTAGGGAGGCTGAGAAACTCGCCCAAGGTTTGGGAAGACCTGGAATTGGAGAGGCATGCGTAAGCACTAACTTAGCCTGCCGGCATCCAGGTTTCCGAGAGCAGGGACAAGTATTTTTAGATTCACTATTAACTAACAGTAAAACAATCACCGGTACTTTTGTAGAATTTTACGGTTCATGTAAGACTTTCACATCCACTACCTTATGAGCTGTGGGACAGGAATTATTATATCCATTTTTCAGGTGAGGAAACCAAGGCTCCGAGAGGCAAGATGACCTGACCAACATCTCACAGGTCGTCAGGGGCTGAGCCAGGGCTGCCATCTGTGGCATTGCTCCCTGCAATGCCACAGACCAAAGGGTGCCCATGCCCCCATCCTTGATTCCTCCCCAACCTACCCTATTGCTGCCAATGAAAATCTGAAAATTCATGGGTTTGCTTCCATTTTGCTCTTTGTTTTCAGTCTCTCTTCTATTATCCCTTCAAGTAAGGAAACCCCTTCCTGGACTTGCAAAGTGTTTCAATGTAGGTTTATTTCATTTTCATTAGAAACTTCTGGGGCAAGCCTATGATCCCCATCTTACAGACAAAAGAACAGAGACTTAGATACATCTCTTGCCCAATGTCATACTGCTAGTGAAAGACGCAACCAACAAATCTCACAGCCCTCTTGAGATTTGACTCTACAGAGCTGACAACATGGTGGAGAGGAGAAAGAATGAAGCCCCAAGCCGACCATTTCTTTCCTTCCAAAACAACGTGAGGTGAGCCTCTCTTCTCAGATAACAACAGTATGGGTCACCAATTTCAATGTACTGATGCACAAGGAAAACAGCTAGCAGGGACTCTTTGCTTTTGAAAGATGGGGTTCCATGAAAAGCATTCAACTTAATCCCACACAGCATAGTAAAATAACTACCCAGTTTGCAAATTCCTCTGTAATGGTTCATCTTCACTGCTCCCATTTGAAGGATTTTTTTCTGTGGGTTACATTAACTTTTAATTACCATCCTTTTTGGAGTTTTACAACTGTGGATATTTCCCAAAAAGACAAAAAGAAAGGGATAAAAAAGACACAAGATATAATTTGGAGGGTGATGCAAATTCAGTTTTTATCCAACACACATAAATGCTTAGTTTGAGCATTAAAAAGGCATTCATTTCTAAGCAAGTAGCATTTGTTGTGAGTCTGGCAGTTGGTGTGGGGGCAGGGTCGACAGAAAGACAGATACCATGGATCTTTGCTCCAAGGAGCTTGACATCTGCTGGCTGGGGACATGGGTCCAGCCATCGCTAACTTGAGTGTGAGCCCCACTGAGTGGCTTCTCTAATAGGCCTTCCCCAGGCTCTTTTTTTTTTTAATGTTTATTTATTTTTGAAAGGAAAAGAGAGACAGAGTGCAATTGAGGAAGGATCAAAGAGAGACAAAGACACAGAAACTGACCCAGGGTCCAGGCTCTAAACTGTCAGCACAGAGCCCCACACAGGGCTTGAACTCATGAGCCATGAGATCACGACCTGAGCTGAAGTTGGACACTTAACCGACTAAGTCACCCATGTGCCCTTCCCCCTGGCTCTTCTTAGACTCAAGTCCAGATTTTTTGCCCTATTTACAATTGTTTTTTTCTGTTTGTCAAAGAGAAAAGGTATCTACCCCTCCTATATCTCCTAACAATAAATCCCACCAAAATAAAACTATTATTTCTAACAAGGGCAACAGCCATTTGTACGGTACTTTAAAGTTTATAAAAACACTTTCTTATTCAGTGTACCTTAAAACCACAGAATCAAAAATATTTAAGTCAGGCGATACTTTTCAGTTGAAAATATTTATGTTCAATTTTCTAAACTAGCAAATTTGAGCAATCACCTTTTTCAAATTTTGTAAAGAAAATCCCTGGCGAACCATTTCCTGCTGTGCCAAAATGCATCCTGACACCCTTCAAGTATTAAAAAGAGCAAGCAAAACATTTCAACTATTTTAACTATGTGCAACAAACCAGTGGGGAATGTATATGACTCTGCAGAAACAAAGAACATTATTCAGCAAAAAAGACATGCATTCTGCATAAGGCTATAAAATAATTTTTTTCTTAGAGTGTATTTTTAGATCATTGAACTGCAAGTATGCTGATTTCTTTCTGAATTGATTATCAAGAATGACTGGAACTGTTAAAAAATAGCAACTGATTTAAATGTCTTATCTGACAAGAAAGCATCAAGGAAAAGGATATGCTCTATGATTCTCACCATATATTGAAACTGTAAATAACATTAAAACTAATAATTTTACCCAGCTGAGTTCTTCTTGGTACATCAGATATTTTTTTAATATCAATCCTTAACTAATTCATGGATTCAGGAAACCATTGGCCAGTTAAGGCTAATAGGCCGAGGGACCAGGACCTGTGAGCCGCTGTCCGTGGTTCTGAACGACCCATCAACTCACTTTAGGGTCTGATTGGTTCATTTCACCCTAGGAGGGCCAAATTCAGAGTCAGGATTTAGAACTGTTTTCTCATTTTAAACTATATGACTAATTGTGTGCTAAGGGACAGATTACTCACTTATTCTCTCTCAACCTTGACTTCTTCTCAATGTAAAATTAACAAGTTAAACAAGAGGGTTCAGCACCAACATCATATGATTTGGTGACTTTAGATTGGCAGAGTATTTGAATGAGTGGCAGGGATCTCAAGGATTCAGTAAATTATTACCAAGGGTCATGTCTCACGTTCTAGGTCCTATACTAGGCACTACATACACTGTTGTATATTAGAAACTTTTTGGTTGAAATAGAAATAAAACACACTGGCTTATGTGGGGAATGGGTAATAGTGATGGAGCAACTTATAAGGTTGCAGCTGGGACTAAGGAATAATTGGAATGAAGAATAAACTCTCAGTTTTTCATTCTTTATTCTTTCTGCTTGATTGCAAAGTGAATTCTTTTATTCAGCATGTGAGTGGCAGACAGCGTCAAAGATGACCCCCAGTTATCTCAGCCCCCTAACATTCATAACCTTGTGTAAACTCCTCCCCTTGAATGTGGGCAAGATCGCTGACTTGCTTCTAGCCAGCAGGATATGGTAAAGGTGATGGGATGTCCCTTCTGTGATCACATTATATAACATTGAAACACCTTTCTTGGTAGCATATTTTTCCTTGTTGTATTGGATGGTGCCAATGGACATCCTGGGGAGGCTCATGTGGCAAGGAATTGAGGGCGGCCTCCAGTCTACAACCAGGTAGGAACCGAGGGTGGCCTATGGCCAACAACATCCAACAAACTAAGACCCTCAGTCTTCTTTTTTTAAAAAATATTTTATTTATTTTTGAGACAGGGAGAGACAGAGCATGAGCGGGGGAGGGGCAGAGAGAGAGGGAGACACTGAATCCAAAGCAGGCTCCAGGCTCTGACTGTCAGCACAGATCCCAATGCGGGGCTCAAACCCACGAATGCGAGATCACGACCTGAGCCGAAGTCGGAGGCTTAGCCGACTGAGCCACCCAGGTGGCCCGACCCTCAGTCTTACAGGCTACAAGATCCTGAGTTCTGCCAACAACCATGCAAACTTGGAAGAGGATCTTTCCCATTTGGACCTTGAGATGAGACTGGCCAACACCTCAGTTATAGCTTTCAGGTGAGATCCTGCAAAGTGGTGCCCAGACTCACAACCCATGGGAACTGTGAGATAGTAAATGTGCATTGTTTTAAGACACAGGTTTAGTCTTTTGTTATGTAATAGACTGATAAAACAAGGAGCATGGCCCCTAATATCCCTAGACCCATATCTCAAACTTTGAAGCTGGGATGTGTCACTTCTTCTCCTTTTATGTTCCAAAATCCTAATGAAAGGCTCTGATTGGGCCAGCTTGTATCAGGTTTCCATCTTACCAATCACTGTAGCCAAGGAGGTTGAAATCAGCACAAAGATCATAGCTGCATTCTAACTGAATTAGATAGATATTTTCTACAATAAAAGGGAGTGCAATTATGGGCAGGCAGAACAGTAGCTGTCCACTGCAAAGGGTGAACAATGTAAATACATTCTTTGCCCATTGTCTAGAGACAGATGTGGATGAGTTAATAGCTTCTGACAATGCGGTGTATGTGCTTGTAGTACAGGAAGTCCAGGTCAAAGAGGGGCCTTTAACATAGACTTAAGAGTCAGGCAAGAATTTCCAGAGAGGCTAACACCTATGATAGAACTTGAAAACTGAATGGAAGTAACCCAGGTAAATAAGGGGAAGGTAAGAATGTCTCAGGTACAAGGAGGATCATGTGGAAAAGCCCAGGAGGAGCTAGGGTGGACTCTAAATATGTTTAATGCAGTCACATCATGGCATGGAGGGAAAAATGCCAGGTAGGATGCTGAAGAAATGTGTCAGTACTGGGACATAATGACCTCATAATGGTCAGGATTCTTATTGACAAATCAGAGACTTCACTCCATTAGTTAAGCCCACAGGGTTAAGACACCGTGAAGTCAGAAACTATGCAGCCATGACTAATACTGAGCATACCATGGCACCATGTTTTGCCAATCCCCACCACTTGGCACCAAGCATCCTGGACAGTGTACTGCCCCAAATTCCTCCACTGTTGTGCCTGACAAAGACCATCTCCTGGCTTACAGTCGGTCTTACTGCCTCAAACAACACGTCCACATTAAATTCTCCTAGGAGGGATCTAATTGGAGGAACCCAGGTCACATGCCTAGCTGCAAGGTGACTGGGAAATGTTGCTATTGATGTTATTTTTCACTCAGCCATGAGAATGTAGAACTCACACATGTGAACTATAAAAGTGTAGACAGGGTTTTCAAAAGATATTAGACATCCATGAATGACAGCTCTTCATGACAGCCTCAGGAGCCAATCAATGAGCTTTGCCATTATCCCCGAGGTATGTCATTGAAGGGGGTTAAGAAGGAGAATGGCATAATTGCCATAGTTTAAGAGGTTCACTTCACTTATGGGGTGGGGAATGGATTGGAGGCCAGGAGGCCAGGTGGGAGCCCACTGAAGGCATCCGGTGAGAAAGTCAGAATGCCTGAACTAAGGTTAGTACAATGGTCATGAAAAAAAAGGATATCTCTGGATGGGTCCTAGAAGGTGTACAGAGAAGTGTTTTCTCTTATGTAGGTGAAAATACTCGATGAATTACATTGCCCCTCCTGCCGCCACCCATTTTAGCAACTCTTGGGGATCTTCCTCTGTACCTAGGGTCAAATGGGGATTTTTAAATGTGTTTTCCCACAGAAATCACATTACAGGTGGTGGGCTATCTGGAGAATTAAATTATCATTTGTAAAACTGCTTCTCTGACAAATGGCTTCCAAATATCTATTCAGCACGGAATTTTTCTTCCAGTGAAATCTAATACAAAATAGAGGACAGTGGCTATGCAACTGTGTGGAAAGGGGTTTTGGGTTCAGAATTTTGCCCTCCATGTCTCTACAAAACATCAGCCCTGGGTTTGCATGGTCCACCTTTTAAGGACACGTGCCCCTTGAAAGTGTGCTGAGAGTCCACCAAATAGCTTACACACACACACACACACACACACACTCACACACACTCACACACACACACACACTCACACACACTCACACACACACACACACTCACACACACACACACACACACACACACACACAATGGTATGTATCAAAACAAGGACACTATGCCTGCCACTATCAACACTAGAGGAATTCACTGGGGGAGAGAAAGGAAATAGAAGGCTGGAGTTTCCAGAGATGATTTTTTGAAAAATGGTGTGGCTGGTACAGAATTTCTGTGGACAAGAAAGAACTGGTGGGGGGAAGAAAGGAACATGATAAAAATCCTGGAGACTGGATGCCAGTCCAGTAGCCCCCAAAACTAGATGGTTGATGTGATATGCTGACTCAAAGATATCCTCTGTAACCCTGTCCCCTGGTACTCACAGCCTAGAACCATCCCTTCTTTTTGAGTGTGGGCAGGACCTCTGGCTTGTTTCGAACCCACAGAATACAGCAAAGGGAATAAGGTGTCATTTCTATGATTAGGTTACATAAGATTATGTTTTCCATCTTTCTGGCAGGCTCTCTCTCCACCTGTATATGCTGATGAAGCAGGGTACAATGTTGGAGAGTTCCATGTGGTAAGGAACTCAGAGTTCTGGCCAATAGGCAGCTAGGAAGTGAGACCTTCAGTCAAGCTTCCCCTCAAGGCACTAAATTCTGCCAATGACAATGTGAGCAAAAGCCTAGTGTGGATATTTCCCCAGTTGAGCCTTCAGATGAGACCCCTGGTTGATAGGTTGGTTGCTCTGGTTGCAGGTTGATGGCAGCTTTGTGAGACTCCATAAAGTGGAGGGGCCCTGCTAAGCCAGGCCTGGACTTTCGACCCACCGTAACTGTGAAATAATAAGTGTGTGCTGTTTTAAGTCATTGAGTGATGTGGTAATTTGTTACGAAGCAATGGATAATGGATGGCTTGAGGTATGTTCTTGCTGTCTCTGATACTTGGCTTTCTTTTCTGGAAGGGAGAGTAATGCATGAACCACCTCTCAGCCTTGGTAGAAGGACCAGATAAAACAAGATGTGGGGGCCCAGCATTCTGCAAGCCTCATGGAAGGTATTCCGCAAACGGCAGCAACTACTGCTTCCCCAGCCAGCACAGAGGAGAAATAACCCCCAATAAACTTTTCCAGATGTGCATATTTCTCACATAGTAGACAGATAAATGTGTATGGCCCTATGAGCTGCTCCCAGAAATGTATCTCCAGAATAAGGAGGGGGGAGATTAAAAAAATCTCTAGATGCCTTAAACCCCTCAGTGCCTTGGCTGGCCCTGATTGTATGTGATTCTAAAAACACGGCACCAAAGAAACTCTGGGTCCGGGACTATGGTTGGGTTTATGATACTTATTAATTAGTTTATCTGTGTCCAGGGACTGTGGGGGGAAAGGGCAATGTTGTGCTAGTTCTTGAAGGCAGCCTTTGCCCGAGTTGTGGTAAAAAACATAAGTGTGCATTTTCTCTCTCACTGTTCCATCATACTTAACCCCCAATGCAGACTATAACCTTTGGCTATTAGTCACTCTCTTGTAATACTTAACATTAACAGGGTAAACATATATTCTGTCCTGCTTTGCCAGAAAAGCTAGGCTGACCCAACAGATTTTCACTCAGTAGGACAGATTTTGCTGTATTAGTGCTTTCTCTTTTTTGTTGTTCCGCCTTCTCTGGGAGGAGTATTAGTTCAAAGTCATCAGGAAAGACCCATCACTCCCTGCTGCTTTCTGCATGACCGCTTACATCTCTCTTTCCTTTATAACTTCTCCACCAATTCGAGTAAACACATCCACACTCACACACACACAGAGGATGCCACTGACTTCCGAGATGGCGACAATGTGACTGGGGAATGGAGAAATCATCATTTGTACTGATTACCCTTCCATCTACCTTTTCCATTCTACCCAAGCCAGCCATGGGGCTCGCTCTGTTCACTAGACAATGCAGTGAGAGTGGTCCTTGAGAGGACCCAAGGAGACCGAAGTAGGTTAGAAGCTAACGGAAGGGTACCCTCTGCACGTGTATATCCCATGGTCTCTCAAAATGTAACGGATCACAATGATGTTTTAACAATGTTGCTGATATTTAAACCTTAATGGCTTTGAGAAAACAAATAGGCAAAAGAAGGTTTTTCTTCTTTGTTGAAAAGTATGGGCAGAGACTCAGTGTTTTGAACGGGTAAACTCTGAAAATAACAGTGGTTTAAAATAATAGCTGTTTCGGAGGCAACGAGGTAAGTCAGCTTGTTTCGTTACTCTGAACGGGGAGAAATTAGTTCTTGAAAGTTCTGCATTTATGTTCACTGATGTGACAGAATGCGTTGCATTTTCTCAGCTATAGCCTCTGGCTGGTTGGACATAAATGTTTTATGACTACCTTTAATGACTTCAACAGTTCAAAATATTCATCAGCAATGTTTAGATTTTTGAAAATTAAAAACAGCCTTGGGCTTTGGGGGGGGCGCTGTTTCTTCATCTGTAAGATGCAGGTAAAGACATGTACTTGCAGTATTTCTGTATCTTTTAGGTGGAAATAATGTACGTGAAAGTTCCTGGCACAGAGTAAGGTCCAACGAATGCTGCCAGGGGTAGTGATGGTGGTGACGATGATGAAGACATTATCTCAGAGATGCGTATCTCTTGATACTCTTATTTAAAGTCTTCCTAACTTAATGAAACATCTTTGGAAATTTTCCTGGGTGGCTTATTAGCATACCTCCCATAGCAATTGCATATCCACGTGTTTTAGGAGATGTTACTTTTCATAAGCAACTCAAAATGCCTCCCCCTTTATTCACTTATTTGTTTAGAGGAATCCAAAGTGCAGGGAGACCAGCTTCCTCGGACTGGACTTGATCCTATGCAGAGTCTCAAATAGCCTCTGGCCGATTTGTTGGACCAAACGAAAATCTTAGCAAGGACCTTGATTGGAAAGAAAAGGAGAGGAACCTTCTGTCTCCTTTGCAGTCAGGAGCCTCACGCCTTATACGTGACGGAGGCCACCGTGTGCCAGTCTGTTTAATGCTAGCAGATGACACAACTAACCGGCTGTGTGTTTGGGGGCGGGTTCCAGAAACGGTCTCTGATGGTAGATCAGTTCTGTGACGTGTTATCTTTCCGTCACTGTGGCTTCCCTGTCATCAGAGAATATTTGTCAGTTTTTAGAGCATTTGATATTATGGATAGTTGAGACTAAGAAGGAATGACTGACTTCAATAACCTCTGCATTTTTAGGAGTTTTAGGGAAATGTCTATTTTATGGGGACATCTCCTCGGCAGAACGGAATTACTACATTAATATTAATCCTGGGAAGAGGGCAGCCTGTACCTGAATGTACAGAGAGCCATTAATTTAACAATACTTCCCAGTCTTTACCTTGGGAGCTGAAACCAAGCATGCTGACACCAGGTAATTATCAAGAAAGTATCTAGGAATCATTTCATTTGTAATTAACTGGGGACCCGGCTATGATTCCCTAGCCTCCTGCACTGTAAGTTGTTGTTAACACACACACACACACACACACACACACACACACACACACACGAACTCTCATCTAAGAATTAAACACCGTCCAAGCTATGGCTGAGAGAGATGACGAAAATAAACCAAAGTTAAGAGTCAGGCGCTCTGTGGTTTGGAAGAGAGACTCAGAAGGGAGGCGTGAGCGCTGACGTTAGATCTGCATCACACGTCACAAATGGGAAGGAACGACCAAGGAGTAACCAGCTTCGGGGATCCCCCTGACGGCACAGAACATTTACAATGTTTTGCTCCGTGTTGCTTTGTTTATCGCCAGGTGGAGGTCCTGGCATTCTACACGGTCTTCTTAAATTCCGCGTAGACGCGGCAACATCAAGACTTCCTCTAGCTGGAGGCCTAGCCTAACCGTGGTTGACGTGGGTTTGGAGCATGATGCAGTACCTGAGAACGGCCGCGTCAGGGCCTGAATAATATCCGAATGCTTCTCAGGAGAAAAGCTCTTAGGAGTGTCTGTCAGCTGGGGAATTTTGCCAAGGGCAGCCTGCCACCAAATACCTTGATTATCTGTCACCTGGAAACAAAAGCAGCAACAAGAAAAAGTATGAAATGTAGAAATGTAAAATGGGCTTGCTGCTGCTGTCTTTATACTGTGATAGGAGAAAGGAAAAACAACTCCAAGCAATGATGGCTTTAGGAAAAGCAGTGCCTGGAATTCACTGTGGTGTGAACTGGACCAGGCCCCTTAGGATCAGGGACGCAGTCCTGCGTGTGGGCGCTAGGGACAGTATTTCATCAATCTGGGCTTGCTGGTGCTACTCATTAAGGAGACGGTCTCCTTTTCTGGTTGGAAGGTCTTTGCTTCTGCACGCGCTCTGTGGATTACTGCATGGGAAAATTTTCCTTGGCTTCCGTGATGGTGTGGGCCAGATGGTCTGGGGTCGGCACATTGAACCTGTCTGTACCCGGCTTGGGTGAGGCAAAAGAAAAGATAGAGAAATGGCCACAGACCTTCAGTTTTCTTTAAAGAGAGCATTTTGTTTTTCTTTGCAATCCAACTTGGAAAGAAAGCAACTTCCTGCTAATAGCACTGAGCAGCAATGTTGCTTTACTGGGTAAATGCACCTGGTGAGGAAGTCTCTCCCGGCCTTTGGGATCTACCAGATTCTCATCACATTCTGGCCAAGCGAGCTGGTGCTTTGGAGACCCGCTCTTCAAGGGCAGGTGCTCGGCCCAGTTCAAGGTCTGGCACTGAGTTTGCTGAATGATGTCCCCGGAGACCCCAACAGAAGCCTAATGAAGCTAAGTTAGCTTATACCTAATACTTGAAACACACAGTCACGTGTGAGCCTCCTGGCATACTGGCAGCCTGGAAATGGTCCTCGTGACCACTCATCATTGAGTTTGCATGTGATTGCGTCTTTCCCAGTGGAAGAGGCTTGGGTGTAAGAAAGTTTCCAGTAGGGGCGCCTGAGTGGCTCCGTTGGTTGAGCATCCAATTCTTGATTTGGGCTCAGGTCATGATCTCACAGTTCCTGACTTCGAGCTTCCCATTCTGCTCTGCACAGCAGTCACAGCTTGGGATTCTCTTCCTCTCCCTCTCTCTGTCCCTCCCCTACTCTCTCTCAAAATAAATAAATAAGCTTTTTTTTTAAAGGGAGATTTCCAGCAGATGTTTCCTGGATGTTAGGACTGCCTGAATTTGCACATCGCCCACCTCATATTAAACAAGCAGAGAAAGCTATCACTCTCTTCGATGGACTTAAGGTCTGGGGGTGAACACTATACACCTAGATCCTACTGACGCTGCTTAGTTAGTCATAGTTGTGACTACCTTGATTGCCAGGCAACGCAGAAATTTGAATAATTAATTGAATCATTTGAGTCATTAACTCCTGGACTCTTATCATCTCAAAGGGACTTTAAAGGTCACCTGGGCACCCTGCAACATCACCGCTGAGCAGGACTGCAGCTTTTTTTAATGTTTATTTATTATTATTATTATTATTATTATTTTTATTTTTAATGTTTAATGTTTATTATTTTTAATGTTTAATGTTTATTTTTGAGAGAGAGAGACAGAGAGAGAGACAGAGAGAGGGAGAGAGAGAGAAACAGAGCATGAGCAGGGGTGCGCAGAGAGAGAGGGAGACACAGAATCCGAAGCAGGCTCCAGGCTCCGAGCTGTCAGCAAAGAGCCCGACACGGGTCTCAAACTCACAAACCGTGAGATCATGACCTGAGCTGAAGTTGGACGCTTAGCTGACTGAGCCACCCAGGACTTCAGCTTTTGGCTTGAAGACTACAAGTGATGGGGAACTCACCACCTAATGAGGCGAGCCATTTGGAATTTGGATTGCTCTAATTCAGGGTTTGGCAAACTGCTCTGTGAAGACTAGACCCTAACTACTTTAGGCTCAGTAAGTCATGAAGTCCCTGTAATCAATACTCAACTCTGCCCTTGAAGCAGGAAAGCACTGTAGACAATATGTGAATGAACGGGCAGGCTGTGTTCAGGCAAAACTTGGTTGACCAAAGTAGCCAGTGGCTGGGATTTTTGCTGATAGTTATTCTAAGCGTCATTCTCCCTTGTCCCTCCCTTCTTGTGAAGAAGCCCCTGCCTCCCAGGCAGTTGGGATCCACCTTCTGCGGCTGCATCTAAGTGCTGATGAAAGCATCTCCAATAAGGAAACCCTTCGGCTTTTGGAAATGGATGACACCCTCTTGCCAAGTTATGTGTTTCCTTGTCTCCCGATCTCTCGTCTGTCCTCAGCTTGTCCCGGCCAAGTCTCTCATCCCCTCCTGAGTGTGCTCACCTAGATTATCTTATTTTGATAACCACTATAATAGGAGGAGTCGCGAAGGAAGGTTTCAGACCCCAAAGCCTCCTTTTGTACACGTAAATGGTGTTCGAGTCCTCTTCATTTCATTCCACCTGCCCTTTGTGTCGTCCCCCACCCAGGCTCTGTCCCCCCCCCCGGCTCTGTCTCCCACCCAGGCTCTGTCCCCCACCCAGGCTCTGTCCCCGACCCAGGCTCTGTCTCCCACCCAGGCGGCCCTGTTAGCAGAATGCAGATGGTTCACACTGCCGCTCAGCCCAGAGGCTACAGCCCCTCCACGTGAGCCCAGTGAAGCCCCCTCTGACCCTTGCTGACCAGGGGGCTAGCCTTCTCTTCCTTTGAGCTGGAGATGCCGACACTGACAGGTGATGGGAACGGCGGGAGATGGGCGTGCTTGGTGAGCCTTGGAGAGTCCTAAGAAATTGGTAGTGATGATCAGGACCAGACCAGCCACGTGGAAGCCCCAGGTTCAAGCTGTGGGGTCCACTAGGTATCAGCTTGGAGGCTGAGGGACTGTCTTGACCAAACTCCCTTGTCCGTGATGAGGGCCAGTGAGCCGTGGGATGTGGGAGGTTCTCGAAAACTGCAAAACACTGCAGACAACTGGGAAGTCGTTAATGAGCAGAGACACCTATTTTTGGTTTTTTACCTATTTTTTAAAATTATTTTAATTTTATTTTAGAGAAAAAGAATTCGCTTGCAACTGGGGGAGAGGAGCATAGACAGAGAGAGAGAGATAAAGAGAGAGAGGAAGAGAAATAGAGAAAATATCTTAAGCAGGCTCCATGCTCTGATGCAGGGCTCAGTCTTACAACCCTGCAATTATGACCTGAGTAGAAGAGTTGGATGCTAAACCAACTGAGGCACCCAGGCACCCCAGAGATACCCATTTTTACTTAAGTGAGAGAGAAGGAGAGAGAGAGAGAGAGAGAGAGAGAGAGAGAGAGAGAGAGAGAGAGAATGAGTGGGGTGGAGAGAGAAGGAGACACAGAATTGGAAGCAGGCTCCAGGCTCTGAGCTGGCAACACAGAGCCCGACGCGGGGCTCAAACCCACGAACCGCGAGATCATGACCTGAGCTGAAGTCGGCTGCTCAACCGATTGAGCCACCCAGGTGCCCCTCTTCCGAACCATTTCTAAAGAATTCCTTCCTTCCTCTCTCCTAGACCTCACTTCCCTCGCTCCTACATCAGAGACTTTTCTGGCTGGATGACCCATACTTGTTCTCTATGAGTTACAACTAGGTTTGACTTTGCTCAGTGGGCCTTATCTCTCCATGTCCGGAGCGCCCCACAATTCACCTGCAGGCCCCTGCCAACGGACTCCCCGCACATGGAACACCCATGCTTCCTCAGTTCTCCTCCCCCTGCCCAGTCCCTTCCACTCTGCTGACTCCCACCATCTTGGGAAATTCCCTGCCAGGAAGCCCTCGCTGAGCCCCGAAATGCAGGGAGGCACCCCGCTCACGACCACACAGCCCGCAGGCCCCGCAGCACTGACCCCGGGTTTGGTACACATCCTGCCGACTGCTCTCCCCGCATTAGACTGTGAGTGACATGAGGGCAGGGTCTGTGGCACATTCACGGCTCAAAGCTTAGAACCAACAGAGTGCTGGGATTAAGTGCTTAATCCACATTTATCACATGAATGAATGCCCAAAGGAATGACTGAGTTGGGGGAGAAAACCTGGGAACCTGTGAACTAGTCAGGCCTCCCGTGCGTGCAAGGCACCCATTACCGGTCACCAAGCCTTGCCACACACACAGTGCCCCTTGGGGTGGACTGTGTCCTGGCAGTGGCCCTCGCAGTGCTGAGGCTGGCAGGGATCATGGCCCCATTGTCCCCAGGTGTGATGGGAGATCAGGCACAGTCAGTATCTGTCTGCCTGCAGGCTGGGGCCTGTTCTCCTGGGGACTTTACACCCGTGTGTCATTTGTAATCCTAAGTGTCAGGTAGGCACTTTCTATACTTTCAGTGTCCCCATTTTCCTTTAGCCTGGCAGACAAAATGGGGTAATGGCTAGGAACGTGGGCTTTGGGGTCAGGGAGACGAGCCTGCAACTCGCAAGTCCATCATCTGTCACCTGTGTGACTTTAGGGAACTCATGTAGGCCTTTAAAGCTTCCCTCAAGGAAGGGATAACGGACCTGCATCACATGCTTTGGGGACGTTAAAATGAGCTCTTGTGGACAAAGCACTTGGTGCCTGGAATATGTGCATGGGCTTCACGCTCCATAAACGTCCCTAGAAGGACCCAGAAGACAGAAGGCTTCTCTAATGCTTCACTGTGTCCCTAGCGCCTAGCAGCGTGGATGCCACTTGCAAATTTGGGGACGTGATCCTCCACTGCATTGCAGGTGGACATCTTGGAAAGATGTGGCCCGATGGATTCATGGGCCTCCTTGATCTCGATGCTCATGAACCCCCCACCTTTCTGGAAAAGGGCATGGGGAATAACAAGGCAACGTGGGGGAAGCCTTACCCACTGTCTCCTTGCCTCACCCCCACGCACTTGCGGTAAAGGATGAACATGCTGGCTTTGCCTACAGCACTGGCTAGCAGCTTTCAAATCTTTGCATCCTATGAATGAGATGTGTGTGCCGTCAAATCACATTTCCCCACAAGCTGCCTTGTTTCCCGGAATAGTAGGGCCCAGATACCCGTTGCCTGCGGAAAATGAGCTCTGAGGTTTCATTTGCTATAAGCACTGGGTTCTCTGACCAAGTTTGGTATCAGTTCCAGCTGCACATCAGGAAGTCTGTGCTGAAGAAAGAGCCAGTTTCCCGTAGGCCAGCTCCCTGGCTGTCGTCGGCCATAAAATCTGACTGGGGACTCAGGGGATTAAAGGGTGTTGCTTCCAATTTCAGTAGAAAATGTCACATCTCCTCCACGGCCCATGGGCTGAGATGCAAAGTGGTTTTCCCAGAAAAGTGCTGCCTTTGACTCAGTTTCTTAGGAGGCTTCTGTTTGGTTGGGTTTGCAGGGTTTTTCAATGAGTTATGGCATCTCATGATGGTGATGATGATGATGATGATGATGGTGATGGTGATGATGATGATGGTGATGATGATGATGGTGATGGTGATGATGGTGATGATGATGATGATGATGGTGATGCTGATGATGATGGTGATGGTGATTACAGTGGTGATGATGATGGTGATGATGATGATGATGATGATGGTGATGGTGATGATGATGATGGTGATGATGATGATGATGGTGATGGTGATGATGATGATGGTGATGATGATGATGATGGTGATGATGGTGATGATGATGGTGATGGTGATGATGATGATGGTGATGGTGATGATGATGATGATGGTGATGGTGATGATGATGGTGATGATGATGGTGATGGTGATGATGATGATGGTGATGGTGATGATGATGATGGTGATGGTGATTACAGTGGTGATGATGATGATGATGATAGTGATGGTGATGATGATGATGGTGATGATGATGATGATGATGGTGATGATGATGATGATGATGGTGATGGTGATGATGATGATGGTGATGGTGATTACAGTGGTGATGATGATGATGGTGATGGTGATTACAGTGGTGATGATGATGATGATGATGATGGTGATGGTGATGATGATGGTGATGATGATGATGATGATGGTGATGGTGATTACAGTGGTGATGATGATGATGATTGGAGGAAGTATCCTGTCACTGGGCCAACAGAACCCACTCAGGCCCTGGTATTTCCCAAAGCCCCTGAGGGAGGGGATCTGCACCACGGAGATTCACAGATGGGGCATGGGTCGTTCTTGGATGGGTAGGATCCCCCTCGTCCTCTGCAGAGTCCATCCTCTGCCTCTTTCTCCTACATCCATCCTAGACAGGAACAGAGGACAGCAGGGTGGGGAAGGGCCATGAGCTTGGTCCTGTGGGTGAGGTGGGAGGCGGTTCCTATTCCCAGCTGTTGAAGAGGAGGCAGTGGTGGGGTATTGAGATCCTGGGAACCAGGAAGGCTGGCTTCTGGGCGCAGCTCTGCTTTTGAAGCACCCAGCGGATATGGGCAAGTTACGGCCCTCGTCTGTAAAAGCAGGAGTCTCTGCCTGCTAGGATAGGTTTCATCTGTCATAGCACTGTTTCCTGGGGGTTGGGGGTGAGGGCTCAGAGGATCAAGAGACAGGTTGCAAATCTTCCAGCAAACACATGCTCACATTCATGGAGCACTTCAGATGCTAGTACCTAGCTAGGGAGGTTTGGGGACAAGCATTCCATTTTAGTGAAGATGTTAAATAACTTAAGGAGCATCGTACATACTGCAGACAATTGAAAGGGCCTAATGTGAACCCCAGTCTGAGCGGCCCCACATGCAGAAACAGGAAGGTACCCTGAGGCAGGTTTTAGGGTCTCTGAGGCAGGCAAGGAGGCAGGGGGAGGTGGGGTGGGGAGGCATCACCTAGGGCCAGGGAGGGGAGATGGCTGCGGAGGCTTGATCAAGACGCAGCTCCCCTCCCTCCCCCTCTGCCACCTCCTCTTCTCAGAAGGTAGGAGGAGCTCACAGCCAGGAGCTGTGCGACCTGTACTTCCATGATGAAAGACCGTCATCGCAGGAGCAGAATGTCCAGGAAGGAGGGAGGCCCCTCCCCCCTCAGGTCCCATGTACACCACGTGGGTGGGAGCTTGTCACACACACCCACGCGCCCACAGCCACACTCGCCAAGCTCCCGCCCGGGCCAGGCCCATCTCCGCGCGCCTGTAGGCGCCGGGCCTCTGCCGGCCACACCGCCGCCACCTGCTGCTGCGTCCCCAGGGACTGGGACGGAGCATCTCTGTGCCTCCCCCATCCGCTTCCCGCCAGGCGACAGCCCCCACCCGTGCGGCCAGCTGAAGCCACGTCTTCCCAGGGGCCCCGTCTTCCCCGGGGCCCCATCCCCAGAGCGGAGAGGGAGGCGGTGGGAGGGAGGAGCTCCGGCCTCAGCCGCCCGCCCTTCCCCTCCAGTTCCCTCCCGCTCCCCCTCCCCTCCCTTCCCCTCGGCTGCCGCAGCCCGGTTCGTGGCGCGCGTCAGCGTGGGCTCTCCTGAGCGAGTCGCTAGGTAACGGGGCTGGCTCCGCGGACCCGCGGCCGGGTAAGCCCGCGCGCGCCATCAGCAGCCGCGCCGCTGGGCGCGGGCGGGGGCGCACGGACCCTCCCC
>NC_043708.1:7967967-7981234 GCF_006229205.1 Suricata suricatta | reverse complement strand
CGGCGCGCGCGGGGTTCAGCGCCCGGCGGCCAGCCCCAGCCTGCGGCGGCCAGCGGGTCAGCGCTGCCCAGGAGAATGAGGCGGGAGCCCGCGGCAACCTGCTCCTCCTCCTCCTCCTCCTCCTCCTCTTCTTCCTCTTCGCCTTCCTTCGGCTCCGGCGCCCCGGGCCTGGCTGTGGCTCTGCTGCGTGCCCCGCGCGCCCCCCGCCCGCCTCCGGATGCGCTGCTCGGTAAGCCAGGCCCTCCGCCTCGCCTCGGGAACAAAGCCCTTTCTGGCCGGGAGGCAGCCTCTGGGCCCCCTTCCCGGCGCCCACCGAAAGCCTGGAAGCCTGCGGGGCTTCTCTCGAACCCCTCCATTTCCTCTACTCTCAGACTCTGCCTGGGAGGCTGAACCGCCCTGGCGCCTTCGAGACCCGGGGCTTTCCTCTGCCATCGGGGAGGCAGATGCGGACTTGACCCGCAGGCGGGAGACCTGTTTGGTCCAGATAAGGGTATACGCATGTTGGTTCAGACTCCCCGGTGCGGGGGAGACTCATTTGCGGAGGGAGACGACTACTGTAGAGTGACTACGTAATGGGTGCCCAAGCCGCGCTGGGTAGTGTGCCTCAAAAACACCCAAGGAAGTCGGTTCCCCTTCCTCCATGGCTCAGATTTGGAAACTGAGGCCCAGAGAGGTCGAATGACTTAATCAAGGTCACAGGGCCAACATGTGAGAGACCAGGATCGGAAACCGGCTTCTGCACCAAGCTGATCCCTTTCCTAGCAAACACACTTGTCCCAGTTCTACTAACTGCCTCGTTTCTGGAATCGTTGCATGTGTGTGGAAATAGTTGTGCCAGTGAGTACCTGCTCGGGTGCCATACGTTGCCGGTAGCATGTAATTTTTGTCCATTCCTCCATCACATGGCTGCTAACGCCTAATGTGAATTGTAAGCAGAAGGTTACTTCTCTTAGTTAAGGGGAGAGACTAAAATGTTCCCCTGGGTGCTTTTTGTTCTGCAGTCTTGCTTCTCCCAGGCCTCTCCAAGGGTGCAAAGGGCAGGATTTGGGTCCTCTCCTGAACCCCTACCAGGCTGTGCCGGCTCCCGCTCATGGTCAGCCTCAGAAGCCGTGACCTCAGCCTTTCTACTGGGTGAGGGCTCATCAGGGCTACCTGCCCCCGGCTGTGTAAGTCTTGGAGATGGTTACTTATAGGCCCTGGGGCTGATCCCAGATGGCCACCGTTCAGGAATGGACCCCGTCAGAAATTCTATCCTGGCTCATGCTTGCCAGAACTTCGCACTTTCTGGCCTAGAAGAAAAGGGGCGAGGAGTTAATGTAGGTATGGGGCCCTCTGCTTGTCCCCAGGTGTCCGGCTTGCAGCTTTTCACTGTTGGCTTAAGTGCACTTAGGTCAGCACTGGAAGGGGGAATCCACATGGAATCCTTTGGTCCCGGTCAGAGCGGCTTCTTTAATCGACTGAGGCTCCAGGCTTGGCTGTCATGACATGTACAGTGTTCATGTCCGCGCAGGGAAAGCCCTTAGCGGTGACGGACCTCAGTTTCCCAATTCCCAGAGTCTGACTGGATGACGCCTCAGTTCCTTTCCAACTAAACACTTCTGTGAGCAGGAGGGGAGTGGGTTACTGGCCTGAGGCAGGGTGTGGGAGCTCATCAGACACATGCATTTGGACAGATAGTTCTGCACTGAATAGGCATGGACGTCCAGGAAGAGGACGTGGTTGAAGTGGGGAGCCGCAAGATTCGGGTTCCACCCGAAAGAAGGGAAGGGGGAGCAGTGCTTTAGTGGATTAATTATTGCTCTATTGCATGGTGGCTATAAAATATCTCAAGGTGCCAGACTGAGGTTGTGGGATGGGTTAGGCTTTTCATTGGGAGGTATGACATTGGCCTCTAGGAACTGATGAAATACAATGCATCAATTAGATGTCCGGCTGGCTAGAAAGTGGCAAGCTGGTGAGCCTGCCTTCCTTCCAGAAAGAATCCATCATAGTTGAATAGGTAGGGTTTTTTCAACCTAAACAATTAGTCGTGCAAACAAAGCGATGTTTAGACTCCCCCCACTCCATTGTTTGCTGGTCATATTAGTGACAGGTGCAGTCTGGCCCTAAGCAGGGACACAGAAAGACCGTGATGAAACAAGGTGGGTTGCAGGGATGTTGAAACCCTGATGCATGCTTCGCCTGTTGCAGCTAAATCCATCAACTTGACCTATGGGCCCTTAATGGGGTTGTCATAGGTCTTTTAAAAGATGTGGATTAATGACCCTTTAAAGTGTTACTGAATCCGCAGCAAAATGGGCACATGCCTCACCTTTTCCCCAGTAACTAAACTCCCAGAAGGTTTTGTGACTGTTTGAAATTCACAAAACCGAAGCAAAGCTTTCTTTGCGACATGCTCAGAGGGTCTGCAACAGCAAGTGAAGCATCTCCCGTGGGCGCATCAATCTCCCAGTATCGTGCTTCTGCTCCTCATGGCTAACTGGTCAGGCTTTGAATAAACATGAACGCAGAGAAACAATCTTCGTTGAGTTACTTTTGAAAATGCTAATGTAATTACGAAAGGACAGTTTTTATGTCGTATAGCATATGACTGCTGTCCAAAGCCACACACACACACTGTAAGACAGTACTCTCCTTTCTGATAGTTTCATTTATAATCTTTCGGTTCTTTCCTTTTTTTTGCTCGTCACCTCCAGCATGAAAATGTACAATGAGGAATAAATTCTCCCTTTACAATTTTGGGCTTGTCTTTTACCCACCTCTTTTTGGAAGATCTCTAAAGCTGAGCTCATGCACACCATACACATAGTGGCCTTGTGTGCAGATATATTTTGGGTGCCTTCAATTTCTTTTGGGATGACAGGACTGGCGTGTGTCACAAATGCATAACAACAGTGAGGCTTTCCTTTGTTGGCATCCTGTCTCTGAACGGGGTTCTAGATCCTGAAGTCTTGCTCAGAGCTGACATGCCCAGCATCCTGAGAGCCCGTTTCCAGTGCCAGAGATTCGTGCAACGTTAGGGATGGACAAAGGTACCTGTGGGAGGCACAGATGAAAGGAACATCCCCACGGTCCAGGAAACCTGGGATTCGTTCCTGACGCTGTTGTTCATTGGCTCTGTGACTTTGGACATGTTCTTCCTGGTCTCTAGGCCTCAGTTCAGGCACCTGCAGCCAGTGTGGACATTTGCGTGTGTCTGTGTGTGCGCATGTGTGCGTATGTGTGTGTTAGTAGGAGGTGATCTCTCCAACTCTAACTAAGCTTGAAGAGTCCTCGGATTGGGATGCGGCCGGTTACTAATAGGTCCGGAATGCTCCGTACTTTAAAGTTACATAACAGCTTCAGTTAGACATCCATATAAACAGTAAGGAGAACCGGTGAATATAAAACATGTTGTATATTACCCTAAGCAAGGACTTTGCTCTGAACATGTGGTGACTAGGGCTTTCACCCTAAAGGCGATGATGCCAGCTTCCCAGTAGGATTCCTTGTGGGGTAGTGTCTTGGTACATGTCTGAAAAATCTAGAGTGAGCTGTGACCCTCTCCAGAGTCCATGTGGCAGGAGCCTTCATACACTTTGGGTCATTGGGGTAGGAAGAATATGTCGTTCTGTCTGTGCAACTCGAGGTCCTGGGGACTATGAGCTTCTGCCTCAGTCTCCGGCCGTTCCTGGAAGGTAAGGAGGGGAGGTGTGTAATTACTGTTTGCAGTTGTTTTGAAAATGGAAAGTACTTTAATTAGAGCCTTGAACCCAGCTGAAGCTGAAAAAACGGTGAGAAGTTTGTGTATTTGGCAGCGGTATTTTTGCCGGATTCTCTGCAAGGGCTTCCTTGCAACACGGGAAGTGGGCTGCTGTCCGAGGTCTGCTCTCCTAACGGAGCCGCAGTCAGTGCAGATAACGGAGGGTACGGGAGGAGACAGGAGACGGCGGGGAAGGGACCCAGCAGTCCTTAAATATGTAGTCTCCATCTAGATGTCCTGTTCTAGATGAGGAACCCGGGACTGGAGAGAGTGTCACCTGGAATGTGCGCTCAGACTCGCACAGTTAGTGAATGGCCGAACCAAGGAGGATTTCACATTAAGTCACCGTGCCACACCTCATTTCCGCTGTCACTGCAGTGTGCCTGGCAACCAAATTGCGTCCTTTGTTCCAAATTTCTAAATAACACCATGGCACCAAGAAAGCATTCAGGAGATTTGACGTGGGGGACCTGTCGGGGTGACTTGATCCCAGAGATTCCTGAAGTCACTGGCATTTGTGTTAGGACATTGGATTCCTTGTCACTCTCTGTCTGATGGATTAGATTCCGAAGATATACGGATATAAGCTGAGCATTACCCAAAAGGGGTTGGTGTTGGTGGTTCTTTTGCAGAGAGTTAAAATAACCCCTCAAGGTCCCGTGTCGCCCTGGGGCTCTGGGGGACGTGATGCCAAGCTGGCCCGAGTGACATTTGGGAATGCGTTGCTGGCCCGCACCTCTTAAAAGGGCTGCAGAATCAGTTATGCAACAGAAGCTTCTGGAGGAGGAGCGTGACTACCCCTCCAAGATGCCACACGGGTTAATCCTCCTGAAAGAACAAGCCAGAAGGAAATAAGAGGAATGTATACCAGAACTTCAAGGCTCACCTGCAGCTTTTAAGGATTTCCAGGATTTGGGGGAAATGCGGGTTCTGAAGAAGTTTTCGAGCCCCTGAGTAGAGACGCTATCATAGCAGGCTCACGGAGCGCCCGGCAGAAGTCCATGCACAGTCATCTGTTCTTTTCGGATAGGCCTGTGGGTCTGGCCAAGTGCCACCCGTGCCCAGGGTGGGAGGCTCCAGACACACAGGGTACAGACAGCAAGGGGGTCCCCGGGGTCAGCTGGCTCCACGTTCTCCCAATCACCCCCGGGCTGCTGCTGCTTCTCATCTAGGGCTTAAAATCCTTCTAGCCCTGACGCTGGCCCTTCCCGTGCCACGTGGGTGGCGTCTTAACAACCAGGACCCTCCCTCCACCTCCCCTGGATTACTAGACCGTTTATCTGCCAAGAGCTTCGAGTTTCCTGATAGGTGATTAACGGGCAAAAGGAGACACAGCGTATTGGAAAACTCCACCGCGATTCACCTGTCATCCGTAAGATGCCGTAACCTCTCTGCACCCAGCACAGAGTTTTGAGTCGGTGAATCAGTAATAATGCTGCATGGCCCCCACGAGACTCATAGAGTCTGTACCCCTTGCCCCCAAACCTTGAGAGATCAGATGCCCAGGGTTTGCTGCTCTGGGCCAGATTTCTAGAACACAACAGCTATTAAAGTGCAGAAAATGCAAAGGCAGCCATGCTGAGGCATGGGAGTAAGGCAGGAGGGCATGGAAGTCTGTGACTTACTTATTTATTTATTATTAAACATTTTCTTACATTTATTTGTATTTATTTTTTGAGAGAGAAAGCAAGGGAGGGAGGGCAGAGGGAGAGAGAGACAGACAGACAGACAGAATCCCAAGCAGGCTCCATGTTGTCAGTGCAGAACCAGATACGGGGCTCCAACATGGACCGTGATATCACCAGCTGATGATGAGTCAGGTGCTTAACTGGCTGAGCCCCCCAGGCGCCGCTGAAGTCTGTGACCTTTGCTCTGTGATTACAAAGAACAGTATTTAGGATGTGGTCGTGGACATTATGGAAGGTCCATCGAGAGCACCAAGAAGCCTAGAATAAATCCACTGAAGATTTCAGATGTTTTCACGCTGTCTGTGTTTGTGGCTTAGGACGAGCGTAAGTGATGGGGGCAGCTTCACACAGGGTTAAGCCTCACCTTCACAAGCCCTCCTGGTGGGCGCAGAGTGATGCATCTTGGTCATTTGCCAGGCTACGTGCTCCGGTGATTGTTACTGATGTATGAATCACAGGGTCAGCAGTGGTGTTCCGAGGGTCACCGTATTCCCAGTTGACTCAGCTTCTTAACGATCTGTGATGAGCTGACATATGCCGCACTGAGTGTCCTGCAGCAGAGAAGCAGGTAGGGACTGTCCGGGGCCTCGTGGCTTTTTCGGGCACCCTGGGTTTTCAGCCTCTCTCTGCTAACCGAGGTCCTGGCCAACACCCGGCTTCATTCCGCCACAGGTGAATTGTTTCAGTTCATCATGGCCTTGACGTGACCCCCAGAGGATCCTCAATTGCTTTTAATTCACAGAGTGGATGATAACGACAATCATCTTCTTTTTAATCATCAATATTGACAAGTCTTTTATTTTTAGATAGAATGAATGTGTCTGGAGAGCCTAACGCACACACTGAAAATGATTTATAGACACATACAGTTCCGTTAGTGTGCCGAGAGGGCTTTATTGAATACTTCTAAAAAAGCAAGCCTGGCTCAGCCACGTGGCAATCGAAGGGGACGAATGGAAGTGGGGACCCTGGATTCTCCACCCAGAAAGCAGGGTGGAACAGTGCACTTGATTTCTTTTTTTTTAATGTTTTTTGTTTATTTTTAAGAGACAGAGAGAGACAGTGTGAGCAGGGGAGGGTCAGAGAGAGAGAGGGAGGTACATAATCTGAAGCAGGCTCCAGGCTCTGAGCTAGCTGTCAGTGCAGAGCCCGACGCGGGGCTTGAACCCATGAACCGCGAGATTGTGATCTGAACAGAAGCTGGACGCTCAACCCACTGAGCCCCCCAGGCGCCCCTACACTTGATTTCTTAAAGGGAATGTTGGGACTCTCCTTGGTCAGTGTTGCTGACAAGATCAGCATTGCCTCGGTCCTGAAATTTCCCTTAGATACTGATTCTGCTTCTACTAAAGACCGATTGTCCTCAGGCCCCGTCCCCAGGATGTTGCTGTGGAGTTCGAGAGCTGAACGTCCATCTGCCCGGGCCTGGCACCCATCGGTCGACCCCCCTCTGGTTCTGCCTGAGCCCTGGGATGGCACCCCGCCCTTCAGCCCACACATAATCTGGGAGACTTGGTTATTGCAGTGGAGTGCAGGCTGTCCCTGGGGGTAGTTAGGGGCCTGTCCAGCAGGGCTGCCTTCTGTCTGTCTCACCTGGGTGCCCGGGGATAAGCCTCTGCCCCACTCCGTTCTTCCCTTGGCTTCCTGGGTTGGCAGTGCGAGGACTGGGCCATGCAGGGGTTTTCTCCAGTGGGTTTGGGGCACCACCTCCACGCACGCACCCGGGAGCGTGCCCTGCAGCAGACCTGTGGAGTCAGAATCAGAATCTGTGTTTTTAACACCTCCAAGTAATTCTTCTCTCAGCCACAGCGAGATTCTAGACCCACACTGGTTTGTCATGGATGGCTGACCACTGATGGCTTTTCCTGCTATCGAACCCTGAGACCGTGGTGCCCCTCCCGTGCTGGCCTCCCCCCTCAGCTCCACCCAGGCCACCTTCCTCTCTCCTCGCCACCCTTTCTGCCTCCCCTCTACAGTGTGTGCTCCAGGGGGCCCCCAGACTCACGACTCCCTTCTGTTCAGAGTTCTGCGGTACTTGCTGTCCCCCTGAGGGTGGTGGCCGGGGACTTTGGGAAGGTCCCAGGCCCTGCACGAGCTGGCCCTGGGTCTGACCACCTCTCCTGCCTCCTTCCCCTGGCTTCTGCCCTGTGAGCCGCACTGTGGCCACTCCTAAAGGTGCTCATTCTGCAAGAGCCCTTGGGAGCTGGGGACCGACGAGGGGGGGCGCTCGGAGGGTGGGGAGCCGCCCTGAGGAGCTGCCACGTTCTGACCCCCCACTACTGCGTAAACCCGTGCAGAGGGATGTGCTGAAGCTCCCTGGAGCAAATCTCCAAGGCCTTCCCCCAGAGTACAAGCTGTTTTAGGAGCAGCCCTTTAACTGGGCACCGTATTTTAGGGTGACTCATCACCGGACAGGGTTATCAAAGTAGGTCTAGAAATCTCTTTCCGAAGAAGTTTCTAGAAAGAGGCTAGATTTTTTTCTTCCCCCTCCTCCTCCACTTTGGGCTGGACAGTTCCTTCCGCGGCCATTAATCCCTGGGATCCTGCTATCTGTCTTCCTCTTCCTTCCACGAATACCCCCAGGACACCGGCCACATCCAGGCACCGTTCTGGGCCCTGTGATGATCGGAGAAATGGTAGCTCTGGAGGGCCGGCGTTGGCTTGGTTTCTCTCGGACTCCTGCTCTGGCTCTGCCACAGACGGAACAGTGAGGCCTGGACATGCCTCCTCCGGCCTTTATCTTCTCCCAGCAGGGAAGACGAGCTGGGGCCTGTGTGTCAGGCGCGGCTCTCCTGGGGCCTGGGGCAAGCACCGCAAACTGGACTCAGAAATATCAATCACATGGTGAGGAGGAGGGAAAGACGGACCGTCTTGGGGTGTCTGCCTCCGAGGCAAGCGAGTGCGTAACTGGGTGGAGATCCAGAAGATAGGAGGAGCCTTGGCGATGGGCTAGGTAGTCGGTACCGGGAGCTGGTTTGGGTCCTCTCGAAGCCAGCCTGCCCAGCAGTGTATCAGCGTGGAGAAGGCCGTGAAAACTTCCGGCCCTTCTGCACCCCGGCCATTGTAGATGCTTCTTGAATCTTCTAGGAGGGGGAATGTCCATGCTCAGCTTTGGCATTCTTGCAGATTCTTGCTCTGTATACGTTGACCAAGCCTTTACTGAGTCCATCAGGCAGAAGGAGGATGGTAGACCAGGTGTCCTTGTTCCTGCAGTCACTCTGAGACCCTGGAAAGATGGGTTTGGACAGAAGAGACTGGGGGCATCTGAGGTCAGCCTTGAGAGATGAATAGCGACTGTCAAGCAGCGGTGAGGCGGAAGGGCATTCCAGGAGGGAAGGTAGAAGCAGATGCCGAGGAGGCTGGGCCCCTGGGGAGGGGTGAATGAGGGGGTGGCGGAGGGCTGTAGTGTTCCGCTGCGGGAGCAAGTGCACCAGTCTTGGCCCGATGGGTGTGGGTCTTCCGTGCTGGGATAAGGAATGTTTCATGTCTTAGAAGCGATGGGGAGCCACGGGAGGTGTTTGAGTGAGAGTGCAGGTTTTAAAAAGCCAGCTGGTGGTCCTGTTTCATGCTCCCTCCGTAACTTCTCCATTATAGTGGAGACACATGGAATGTTCAGGAAGACCGGCCGTGTGGATATAAGCATGATTGTCTGGGCTGTGACCTCCAGGCCATTTTTCCCAATTGCACTGTGTCCACTTGTCTGTATTTACTGAGTGATTCTCCAGGCTGCCCAGACCCCAGCCTCACTGACCCTGCTGGGGCTCGGAGGGAAGGTGAGGGAGCTGCTGGCTCAGGCGCTCACCGCCCGGCCACCGTGGACTCTGGCCAACAGGAAATGGAGCGGGCAGTGTCCCAGCCTGATTCACCGAGCCGTGGGGCTCCCTGCACCTCTGCAAATGCATTCAGGCTGCTCCTGGCCTAAAAACAATGCTCCCAGACCTACATCCACAGCTGACAGCGTCCAGGGCAGATATCCGCCGGCCGGCTTCCTGAGCGCCCCCAGCAACGGGCTTAATGTGTGGGAAAGGGAGTCTGTGTCGGGAATGAAGCGTGTGCCGCTGGGTGCTATGCCCATTGGCTTTGAAATCATCATGCTCGGCAAGGCGGCGACTTGCATAGACCTGGTGGGGCCAATGGGACACGAGGAAGAAGGTTCTAGGGGTCACTTCTGTCTTCACTTTCACCGTCTCATTGCTGAGGGGAGGAGAGAGAGGGAGAAAGAGAGAGAGAGTGAAAGCCTGTTCCACAGGCCAGTGGGTAAATTTTTAGCAGTTTCTGGGGAGTTTGGCCCTGGCAAAGAGCCTTCCTTGGGACAGGCTGAGTGCCAAATCATGCCAAGGGCACAGCATCCCGGGCAGTGTGGAGAGCTGCCGTGTGCTAGAGAGTTCACTGCCCCAGAACGTGGGCCCGGGAAGGAATGCAGCTCCAGCCTCCCACTGGCCCTGTTTATAGGTCAGCACACCGAGGCCCAGAGACATGAGGCTACCGGCCCAAGGTTGCACAGTGGGCTTGCAGCCCAGCGGGGCATCGGATCGTTCCAGAGTCAGCCATGATCTCCGAGGCTGGCCAGTGCCCAGTGTTGGCAGGCATCCACGTGGCAATGGACAGTATGTACTCACGCTGCCTTGCCGCCAGCCGGGCACGGAGGACGTGGCTTTCTCCTTGTTCCTGTGCCTTTCGTCTCGGAAGCCAGGGCGAGAGCCAGGGGCTTGGGCAATCAGAGTCGGCGGGGGCTGGGCATGACGCCTATATGTCTGGCCCTTTCTTCACTTTTTTGGTTTCTGAAGCTTGCCTGGACGTTTAATGCAGGAAGAGAGCAATATTAGAGCAAATCAGGGACGGCTGGGTGGCTCAGTCAGTTAGCATCTGACTCTCTCTATTTTGGTTCAGGTCATGATCTCATGGTTCATGGGTTCGAGCCCTGTGTTGGGCCATACGCTGACAGTGCAGAGCCTGCTTGGGATTCTCTTTGTCTCTCCCTCTCTCCCTGCCCCTCCCCTGCTCACGCTCCCTCACTCTCTCAAAATAAACAAACTTCAAAAAATAGTGGGGCACCTAGGTGGCTCATTTGGTTGACTGTCCAACTTCCACTTGGGTCAGGATCTTGAAGTTCATGAGTTCGAGCCCCACGTTGGGTTCTGTGCTGACAGCTCGGAGCCTGGAGCCTGCTTCTCTCTCTGTCCTTCCCCCATTCACACTGTCTCTCTCTGTCTCTCAAAAAAAGAAGAAATGTTAAAAAATATTTTTTTAAATTAGAAAACATATATTGGAGGGGGGCATCTGGGTGACTCAGTTTGTTGAGCATCTGACTTCAGGTCAGGTCATGATCTCTCAGTTTGTGGGTTTGAGCCCCACTTTGGGCTCTGTGCTGACAGCCCAGAGCCTGGAGCCTGCTTCAGATTCTGTGTCTCCCCCCCCCCCTCTATCTCTCTCTCTGCCCCTCCCTTATTTGTACTTTCTCTCAAAAAAAAAAATTGGAGCAAATTAGACCAGTTCTCAGGGTCTGGTCATGGAAAGAAAGAGACTGAGGTCCCAGGAGCCCCAAGTATCACAGAAAGCCCCATCACATACCCCAGGGAAGCCGGTCACACTGGCTCTCAAAGCTCCTTGACGCACCTGGGTGTGTCACCAAGCGCCCTGTGGCATCACCATCCGTGTCTCTGTCCCCTCACGGCGGTGTGTTCCCTGCATCCCCAGCACCGGGGACAGAGCCGTGGCAGCACCGGGAGCTGCAGACCTCTTCGTGGCTGAGTGAGGGGTGCAGTGTGGGCAGGGGCTTGTACGACGCCAGCCCCGCCGAGCCCCGGGAGCTCCCCGGCTGCCTTTCGCCTTGTCCAGGAGCTTCTCCCAGATGCCAGGGAAGCTGACGGCAGTCCTGCTGGCTGACTCCAAAGCAGTAAAACCTTCAGGGCTTTATTAGGTAGAAATACACACGCAGTTCCCGTTCATAAAACGCACCTGTCACAGCCCTGGCGAACTTGGAGGGATGGTTCCCAGGCTTGCCCAGGTTATTGGCCCCACACCCAGGAAACACGCACATTCTGGAATAATCTTGGGAGGTCTCGTGCTACTGCAGCATGGGAAAGACGTAACCTGCCTGCTGGCGTGTTTCATACGTGTCACTGCCTTATTTACTCCTGGCGAGGGAGGGGACCGGAGCTGTCACAGGTGCAAGCGTATGGGAACCAGGCAGGCAGGCAGGGGCTGGCGGTGACGAGGACTTGTCGAGCATCTGACCTCAGTCCGTCTGGTTTTTCCGGTCAAGGACCTAGCACCTCCCAGATAAGAATGACAGTTCTCCGGTGAGACTGTGATTACGGGCAGGCCGATGCCAGGAGCACGCACGTGGTATCTGAGGCTGTTCTCAGGGTCAGACTGTGGAGCGTCTGACGCACCGTGTGATCTGGGCGACCTGCGTCAGTCTTTCCGAGCCCTTGTTTCTCCCCCGTGCAGTGGCCGTGATGACAACAGTGAGCGATAATCAGAGCTTTCCTATACTTGGAGCTTCCTCTGGGTGGAGACCCTGTACGTTTCGGGGGCTGTTTTATTTAATCTGAGCCACGGCACGGCTCGATAAAGGAGTTGGTTTTATTGTTGCCATTTTACAGATGAGGAAGCCAAGTTTTCGAGAGTATTGCTTGCTGCACATAAAATACTTCCTAATAGCGGCTTCAGACACGAGTCTTCTTCATGTTGCGCATGAGTCCAGGGGCTGCCTGGGCTCAGGTCGGGGGTTCACGACGGAGGCCTCACTCGACTGCATTCAGACCGTGGCGGGGGCTGGAATCATCCCGAAGGCTTCCACCCTCCCACATCTGGCTGGGAAGACGCACATGGCCTGGGGGCCCTGCGGAGGCCCCTCGGATCTCTGTGCGGTTTCTCTGCGTGGTCTCTGCAGCACGGCTGGCCAGTGAGCCGGGTTCCTGCGTCATGGTGCAGGCCTCCCTCTGTGTGTCCCCGGCTGGGCGTCTGTCTGTACCTCCCGGTACGGCCTCAGAAACCACAGTGTCACTTCCAGCGTCCATCCGGCTCCTTAGAAGCAAGTTCCGGAGGCTCCCACATTGGAGGTATCTGGACCCAGTGTTTTGATGGGGGCGGGGGGCACTGGGGTATTCGCAGGGCGCGCTAAGCCAGTGTGGACTGCTTTGGCAGCTTGCACGGGGTGGGCGATGGGCGGCAGAGTGTGACCCCAGCGGACTGAGCGCATCCTGTCGCCTTCAGACGTGTATAAATACCTACTCCCCTCTCCCGTCCACCTGCCAGACAACCCCCCACCGAAGAAGCAGGCAAAGCTGTGTAAGAGGCCAGGCGTCCGCTCCTGTGGTTCACAGAGGGGCGGGTACAGACCCTGGTGTAGGCCCCCTCCTCTCGCCTCCCCTCTGCGTCGGCCTCTTGATTTCGGCTCAGGTCATGATCTTGTGGTTCCTGAGATCAAGCCCCAAGTCCGGCTCTACACTGACTGTGGGGAGCCTGCTTGGGATTCTCCCTGTCTTTCTCTCTCTGCCCCTCCCCTAGTGGCTTGCACACTTTCTTTCTCAAAACAAATAAATACTTTTTTTTTAATAAAAGAAACAGAAGCATCTTCACGGGCGCTGGGTGTTGTGCCTGCTCACACCTCCTCTCCCCGTCTCTTCTCCCTCCCCTGCCTCCCTGCCCTCTCTCTTCCCCTGTTCCTTGCAGTTCCTCCCCGAGCTGGGACTGCACTGCTTCATTCTTCACTCTGGTCCCCACGTTGCAAGCCACTTTCCTCCCCTGGGCGGTGAACTCCAGGCTCTTGTCTGTGTCCCTTGGGCTGTGCCCACACTGGGCAGAGCATCCTGCTGCCTCTGGGCCTCTG
>NC_043708.1:7898987-7967867 GCF_006229205.1 Suricata suricatta | reverse complement strand
GGGGGGGGGGGGGTCAAGAATCAGCTGACTCCCCCTCCCCAACCGGCTTGTAATCACCCTCTCATCCATCTAGAAGCTTCATTGAGCACTTGCTCTGTGCCAACAGGACCTGCTGGGTCTCTGTCCTTCTTGGAGCTTAAAGGGGCACAGAGACAGAAAGACCAACACATGAATTTTATAAGCAATTGGAGACTTTTAATAAGGATTCGGCATTTCACTGAACCCAGAGCGAGCAGCGTGGCCTGGCGTCACAAAGGAGACAAGGTCACAGGAACGTCCACCGAGGCCAGGACACCTTCTTTCCTGTCTGTCCAGAGCGCTGAGTCTCACCACCTGGCAGTGCCCACCGCACCCCCCAGCCTTGCCCCTGACCGTCTCTCCCTGCCCCGCTGAGCACAAGGCAGAATAACGCTCACTCCAAAGCCTCACCCCTGCAGCTGCATGACCTCCCAACTCACTCCTGCTGGGGGCCCAGATTCCCAGGAGGGGAACTGAGCAGCCTGGAGGGGGCAGGGAGGGGGGGTGGTGCGGTTTCCTCTCATCCAAACAGCATCGGTTGAGCGGATGCGGTCATGTGGTCCAGTGAGCTGTCTGTCCGCGGAGGCGGATTGAGACTGTTCCCCAGGAAGGGCATGCCGGAGTGGGGAGAAAGACGGGGCGCCTTCACTACACGGTGCCTCGACACCCTTTCACATTAGGGTCGCACTTGCCAGCCTGTTGAAGTACAGAGGTGAGGACATTTGTTTAATCAGAGAATTGCACGGGAGTGCCAAGCTTTAATTTGCCTGCGTTCCCACCGTGGTTCAGTACATAATAAGGAAACTGGGGCGTTGCCTGGCTGGCTCAGTCAGCAGAGCGTGGGACTCTTGATCTCGAAGTTGTGAGTTCGAGCCCCAGGTTGGGTGTGGAGAGTACTTACAAATAAAATCTCAAAAAAAAGCACCTAATATTAGAATTTTCAAAATTGGCTATTTTTAACCAATTCGTTTAATTAAGTTTAATTAACCCATCAACGTGCATTGCTCTTGGCTTTTTCATTTTGCCAAATACGACGAAGACTTTGGTCATAGACCTGATGTGATCCAGGGACCCGTGGGCATTCAGGAGACTGCAGGGGTGACTTGTGGGTAACAATGGCGCACTCCGAGCAGTGGGACGGGCTGACACGTGCCAGCCCTGGGCTCCGAGTCTGACGGGCACTGTTCGGTCCTGAGTCTGCACGGGACCCTGCCCCTGCTTTTATACCTTGTAAGATGGAAATGAGGCGGCTCAGGGAGGTCCAAGGTGCACAGGCAGTGAGAGCAGGAGTGAGGTTTGATTCCAGGCTGTTGACTGCTCAAAAAAGCTGAGGGAGATGGGTGGGGTCCCCTCATGGAGAGCAAAGGCAAGCTGTGATGTGGGGGTGCTCATGGGAGAAGGAGCCAGGTGTTCAGAGACCATAAGGTGGGGAAGGCTCAGGAGATTTCCCTGAAGAGGTGTTGGCTTAGGCAGGCCTGGAACGGGACCGAGGCATCCAGCCCGGGGACGGCCACAGAGGCATGGACATGGGTCTGATAGAGCGTAGAGAGCCCAGAATGGACTTCCTTGTTGGGCAGCGAGGAAGCCGCATGACCTGGGCTGGGATTTGGAAGAACAGCCCTATTACACCATGGAGACTGAACCAACATTTACAAATCAGAAATCTGTGTTGGCAAACACTTTTGAAAGAGCAAATGTTTGGCATATGCAGATACACTCAAATTGACTGATTTCTGAAAACACATTCCCATTTGGAAGGGACACGAGGGCCCCACCTCCTCTGTGCCATCTGTGGGGCTGGAGTGGAGCCCTGTCTGTACCCACCTCCCAGCCTCCAAAGATACAGGCCCGGGGGAGGGGGCTGGGGAGGGCAGAGGTGACTGCGGGAGTGGACTTCACCATGATTCCTTTCTCCGAGAAAACACTGGCTTTCAAACTTCCACTTTCTTCTGCAAGTGTTCCCCAACTCCCATGATCAGTTTTCTGGGCACCAGCACGGGCAAGTTTAGCAACTCTGGACAAGTGAGGCAGGGCTTAATGGCAACATGACTGATGAGGCTGCCTTGGGAGTGAGCCCAGGGTCACAGAGGTGGGGCAGGAAACTGGACCAGGATCTCTCTGCTGCCAAGTCTTAACCCCAGAGGACTTCATCCTTGTCATTATGCAGGACGTGTGCAGGTGGGAGGGGCTTTCCAATCCCATCTCTGTTGTCATTGTCCTTAATGAGTCCTTCTTCTGTGGGCTGCGGAACAGTCACAAGCTGGGTGGCTTGAAACAACAGAAATGTACTCTCCTACTGATCTGGAGGCCAGAAGTCTAACTCAAAGTGCTGGCCCCTTCTGAAGGTTCTAGAAGGAACCTGTTTCATGCCTCTTCCTGATTTTTGGATGCTGCCAGCAATCTCTTGGTGCTCCTGGGCTCATGGCTGCACCTCTGTAGTCTACACCTCTCCCATCTTCTCATGGGAAGATGTTTCCCTGTGTGCCTGCCTCTTACAGACCTCCCTTACCTTTCTCTTGCAAAGACCCCACCCACTGGATTTAGGACCCACCTTAATCCTGTACAACCTTATCATAATTTGATTACATCTGTAAAGATCCTATCTTTGTATAAGGTCATAGGTACCAAAGGTTAGGATTTGGACATATCTCTTGAGGAGACGTAATTCAACCCATCACACGGAGAGACTGCCCAGGGTCGGGTCCCCAGTGGACCGTGCCCTCAACCAGAAGGCTCTCTCAGCATCGGTGCTGTGAGCTCATGGGGGCGGGTTTTGCTGCTTTGGGGTCTGTTTGGGATGCTGCCAGAGTAAGGGCGAGTAGGTGGTGGCTTGGGCACGTTGCGTGTTCTGGGGAGCACGGCCACCCCCAGCTAGATAACGGCATCCTTCCTCGGGGCTTCTGACAGCACCTGGCACGTTCTTCCTTCAGGTACCCTTCTGACCTCAGGGCAGCCAAGGGACAGCTGAGTCTGGGAAGGTGGCGCAGAGCTGAGACATTTGGGCCAGTCTGGTTCCTTTCCCTGCCACCTCCCGCCCCCCAACCCCAGAAGACTGCAGACCTCCCTAGGGCAGGGATGTCTGGCCATCTCTGTCTTCACTCCAGCACAGTTTCGGACACGTGGGAGCTGCCACATGTTTTCAGATTCAGTCACCATGTGGCCGGTGCTTGGAGACTCCGAGATTCCCCTGGGCAAGTCTCTAAAGTCTCTATGCACATTGCAGGGCTGCGGTGGGATTTGATGAGATTGCGTATATTAATTAAAACCATGCCCTTGAGAGATGCCAGCTCTGGTCATGGTCTGGAAGATGTTGAAGGAGGAAACGTCGGGGCATGATGGAACACTAGAGCAAAGGCAAAGATGGCGCCCTGCTGGTTGGCTGCAGAGATGGGCCCCAGCGGGAACGGCTCGAAGGGGCGGGCGCTGGGTTCGGACCAGGAAGGTGGGCCTCTGTGAAAACTTGTTGCTCTTGCAAGTGAATGCATGGTCTGTGGGGTGGCCTGTGTGGCGGAAAAAAGTTCTCCCCGCAGGAGCCCAGAGAGAGGGAAACAAGCACCCCCTCGAGAGTTTTGTTAGGGGGTTTTTTGCCAAGGGCTGGAGGAGACGGGTCCGGGGGGCAGCGGAAGGGTGGGACTCGGTGCAGGAGCTTGGGCACGAAAGCCACCTTTGCACGGTTAGGTTTGGAGGACGGGGATTCAGGGCCTCAGCAGACGGGAGTCTGGAGCACCCTGGCTGGCCATGGGAGTCAGCAGATCTGAAAATATCAACTGCCTGGCCCTTTAAGGAAAGTTTTCTTGCCGAGAAGAATCCTGAATAGCTCAGAGCCCACAGAACTCCTTGCAGCTTTGAGGATGCAGATCTGCCCTCACCCGGTGTGGGACCCTGATTTCCCAAGCTGCACGAATGCCCCCAGAGGGCTGGGGCTGTTTCTGAAAGACCACAGGACGCCCCCAGCTGCCAGCAGAGGTGTGCAGTTATGAAGATAAGAAGCCATCATGTTCGAGCATGGGAATTCTGGGAGCATTTGAAAAATGCTGATGCCTGGGCCCCCTTCACTTTGCATTATGGTTCAGCTGGTCTGAGATGGGGGCCTGGGCACCGATACTTTAAAAATCTCCCCACTGAAGCTGCTCAGGGCTGGCCCATCAGCTCCACCACTGGGCCACGTCCCGCCTTGCTGGGCCTCGCCCATCATTCAAAAATGGTGCAAGGTGCAGCCTTATGTACATGATGCGTGTGGTGGGTCTAACACCGAGCCTTGTACACAGACGCCCTCGCTCCTCTTGCTCCAAAGTGGGAAGCTGATACTGCCATCTGTCGAGGGTGTCTGGGGGAAATGGGCCTCCTTTGGGCGACCCCAGTGCCATTTTGTCATTGTCTCCTGTGCTTAGGGACAAGGCAGCACAGTTCCTGTTAATGAGCCGCATCTGAACAAGGGGTTGGGGACCCCTAGCTGAATGAGGCATCTTAGACAAAGTCGTGCCCTGTTTGGAGCCCAGCGTGCTTGGTCCCCCCTCCCCTCCCGTCACGCCCCCTTAACCCGGGGGCCGCAGGAGAGCAGGGGAGGGAGAGCTGTGTTCTAGCCCCATGAAGGGTGGGCGCGAGGCAGACGGGGACACGGTGTGCAGGCCACGGGCCGCAGTCCTGATCAGGGAAACATTTTTTTAAACCGTTCCCAGTCAACTGCGAGAGATTTGGAATCAAGCCAGGGACCTTCTGCAGGTGCTGAGCTGTGGGTCTATAGATTATTTGGGTTTTGCATTAAAAAAAAGAAAATCCCTAAGGCCATGCCAGAAAGAACAAGCGCCTCACGATTGACCTGCTTCTCTCTGCACCATGCGGAGCTTCAGGTCCTCTTCGGAGAGGAGCTGCCGGCCCCTCAGCAAGCCTTAAACGGCATTGGCATGAGGAGTGACCGGGGTTCGGGTGTAGTCAGGACAGCGGACAGCCAGAGGGCTCAGGCACCGAGGGCTCAGGTCCTCGTCCGGGTGGCGTGGGTGCCGTGTGGCATCCCCTGCAGGTGGGCTGGTCGACCAGGTGCAGCTGTGCTGAGCGGAGACCTGGATCAGGCACGCTGTCCTCTGTCCCCGCTCTGGGAGTCAGGTTGGAGGGCAGTGTCTCCAGAGACTCCGGACCAATGCTGGCAGCCAGGTAAGTGCGGGGAGTGCACAACCAGCCCTGAAAGCAGATGGGGGTCTGCGGAGGCTCCCTGGAAGAGGGGACCTCTCAGCGGTGTCTCCAGGAGGAGTGGCACTCAGCCCCTTGCAGGAGGGCAGTGCGGGGGCGGGACCAAGGGCTCTGTGTCTTCAGCTGGAAGAGATGCACAGAGGGACTTAGCGCATGGAGGCGGGATGCCAAGCCCGAGGCAAGAAAGACAGATTTGCCTGCGGGTGTGCTTTGGTGGGATGCGCGCTGGGCCCCCAGTCAGGCTGAGTGTCCAGAGAGCTTGGTTCCTGCAAAGTGTTCCTGCATTTGGTGTGTGTGCACGTTCGTGTGTCAGGATTACGTGCCTGCACGTGCACGCGTGAGGGAGGTCCGGGTGGAGGGCTGTCGGAGGATGAAACAGGCCAAAATGCAGGCTGTGGGACGGTCAGGCCGGCTAGCTCATGTGCTTTACAGAGCGGACCCCACTCCCAGGACGTAATAGTCCCAGGTCTCAGGGCTCAGTCACCTGCCCCCGCGTCACGGTTCCCTGAACCTCATGATTTTACAAAGCGGGAATTGTCATCTGCATTTACTAATGAGTTAGAATCCTTACAAGGTCCCACCAGGGGCTCGCCCAGCCTCTGATCCCACCTCCCTGATACCACTCTGTGCCCCAAACCCTTGGAACTTCCTTCAGATCTTTTTTGCCTTTCATCTGAGCTCTTGCACCCGCTGTTTGCTCCTCTGGACTCATTTTTTCCTGCTCCTCATCACATCTTAACTCGGCCTCCCCTTCTCCAGGCCCTCGTCCCCACCCAGCCCGGGCTGTCTCTCTGGGTCGCTCTCCTGCAGAGTTCTTGCTTCTGGGAGCAGCCACGCAAAGCGGCCTTTTCCTTTCTAAGTTCCTTGCAGGCATGTCACAAGCTTCGTGCACCTAGCATGGTTCCCGGCCCCCAACAGGTGCTTAGGAAAGTCTCTGTTAAGTAAATTAATGGGTTGTTGAGAAGACCAAAGCACAATGGGGTTAGGAAATGTTGAGGCGCCTGGGTGGCTCAGTCAGGTAAACATCCGACTTTGGCTCGGGTCATGATCTCATGGTTCGTGGATTCAAGCCCCACGTCAGGCTCTGTGCTGACAGCTCAGAGCCTGGAGCCTATCTTCAGATTCTGTGTCTCCCTCTTTCTCTGACCCTCCCCTGCTCATGCTGTCTCTCTCTTTATCTCAAAAATAAATAAAACATTTAAAAAAAAAAAAAAAGTTCCCAAGGTCACATGGCCCGCAAATGGCCATGTTGGTATTGAACTATCTTTTCTGCGGCTCCACACCTGTGGGCTTGGGGAGCACACCCAGCCAGCCTGAAGGGTTCCGCGGCCGGCAGTGGGAGAAACGGGGCTCAGAGACTCGTCTCGCAGAGGGAGGGCACTCAATGAGCCAGGCACGCTATCAGGGCCTTGTCTGGGCTTTGTGGAGAAACTAAGGCAGAAGCCCAGAAACAGACGTTGGGCTGACCCAGTTAACTGGGGGGGGGCATGCATGCAGGCTTTACTCTGGGCCCGAGGTCCCTTCCAGCCCCACGTCCTGGGACGGGGCGCCTCCTACCATGTTTGGCTCAGAAGAAAGCTGGGACTTTGGGGAAAGGCCTGGGGTGGACCAGAGTCAAGCCAAGAGCTGCACCGTGCCCTCTGGCCTCCATTCTGAGCCTCAGTTGTTCCTGTCTTCACAGAAACATAGAGCCTCTTCAAGCATTTGCTTTCCTCTGCAACGTAATGTAAGCCACAGAGAAGCCGTCTGAATATGCTTGCAAGTAGTTTTTAAAAAGTGCCCAGTTGGGGCGCCCGGGGGGCTCAGTTGATTGAGCGTCTGACTTCAGCTCAGTTCATGATCTCACAGCTTATGGGTTCAAGCCCTGCATCAGACTCTGTGCTGACAGCTTAGAGTCTAGAGCCTGCTTCAGATTCTGTGTCTCTCTCTCTTGCTCACTCTCTCTGCCCCTCCACCACTCATGCTCTCTCTCTCTCTCTCTCTGAAGAATAAATAAATATTTTAGAAAAAAGTGCCCAGCTTCCCCAAAAGGTATATAAACTTGCTTTCTGTTTGTAAAAAATAGTAATAATAATAATAATACAACTCTGTCATGTCCATGTAATGCAGCGGTAGAGACCAAACACTTGGAGAGTCAGGGGACAGAATCTCTTCCCAGGCTCGCTCTGGGAAGCCTTCCTCACCAAAGCCTCCCTTCCCATATTTTAGCTCAGTGCAAGTCGCCTTGCCTTGCTTAGTAGTCTCCAAAATATGCCACACTTTATGCCCTGATTCAAGTTCACTTTTACGTATGTTTCTTTAAATTGCTCTGTGTGGCGTATCTTTTCATGCAACATTTAGAGTTCGCTTCCAGTCAGTGTTTGCACATCGTAAGGCAGGGGTAGGTGTAATAAGATACCTGATATGTCTTGAGTGCTTACTCTGTACTTTATCCCGCAGATAGTACTTGTATAAATGCACTTAATCCTCAGTGCAACCCTTTTCCATTTTCTACATAAGTCAGGATTCACATCCAGGCGGGAGTTTGTCACCTTTATGCTGTAGCTGTTCTTTTATTTATTATTTTTTTAATGTTTATTTTTAAGAGAAAGAGAGACACACACACAAACAGAGGGTGAGTGAGGAAGGGGCAGAGAGGGAGAGAGACTCAGAATCTGAAGCAGGTTCCAGGCTCTGAGCCATCAGCACAGAGCCCGATGTGGGGCTTGAACCCATGAACCGTGAGATCATGCCCCGGGCCACAGTTGGATATTTAACCGACTGAACCACCCAGGTGGCCCAACTGTGGATGCTCTAAAGTGAAAAGGGAAGATTTATCTCCTCCTCTGCCAGTTCTTAGTTTTTTCAAGTTTATTTATTTATTTATTTTTGAGAGAGATGGAGACAGTATGAGTGGGGGAGGGGCAGAGAGAGAGAGAGAAAGAGAGAATGAGAATGCCAAGCAGGTTCTGTGCTGCCAGCACAGAGCCCGATGTGGGGCTTGAACTCAGGAACCATGAGATTATGCCCTGAGAGGAAACTAAGAGTCTGATGCTTAACCAACTGAGCCAACCAGGTGCCCCTGCCTGTTCTTATTTTTATTAAAGGGCTTCCATCAGTTACTTTTTAATCTTGAAATACATGTCTTTCTCCATCACCCTTTCGGGATGCTTCTCATGTTTTAAGAAGAAGTGATTAGTGTCCTACTGTTTTTCCCTTTCCTTTTGCCTCTGGTGTTGTGCACCTTCTGCGTTAGGGTTGACGCTACATAGGACTTGGTTATGTTTACATCCTGTTCTGGACTCTCTACCATATGCTTTGTCCAGAGCTTGACTCTAGGAATCAAAAGTGCTAGGCAACATTGGTAAAATTACTGCTGTATCAGAAGTGTCTAATGGTGTATTAAACCATGTGTTGGGATTACATTTCTTTCTCCAGAGATCAGTTTCACAGCCCCTGGATCGCTCAAGGCAGAATGTCCATCCTTTGCTTAAAATCATGCCATTTGTTAGTTTCATTGGTGTTTGGATTATGCAAGATTTTGTGTATTGTGTGTGTTTGTGTTTCCTGGAATTTCTAGTTGCCTTTGTTTTTTTTCTTTTTTCTTTATCTATCTTTATCATATTCTCCCTTTTTTCATACCACCTGTTTTGTTGAGCTCCTCACTGGTGAGTGTGTGTTGGTTTTGATTTTTTGTCCTCTCAAGACCCTCTCTGTTCCTGTGCTGAATTGTACACTTGCTCTGCACACCTGCTCCGTAGAAGTCGTCCTGGGCTCATCCTTCATTGCTTCCCTTGGTTGGAGCTTCCTAAGAAAAGCAACATGCATAGTAAACTGTCAGGAAGTGTCTGTATTTTATACTCACACTGAAGGTAGATTTCCAGGTTCAAAATCATTTTCCTTCAGAATTTTGAAAACTTCAGAACTTTCCATGTCACTGTTGAGAAGTCTGATTCTAGGTCCTTTGGTGATTTTCCATTTTTTTGTCTTTCTTTTCTGGAAGATTTTAGGAATTATTCTTCATCTTTGGTGTTTATATATTACATAAAGATACTCTTAGGGGGAGTCCCCATCCTTTCTTCTAGATACTTAGTATAATCTGAAGATGAGACCTTGAACTCTGGGAGATCCTAATGTATTTGATTTTTTAAAAATCTTCACTTTTTCCCATTCTGCTTTTCTGAACCTCTTATTTATTGGTTCTCCTGTCTTCCAACATGGGCCTGTTTACTTCTGCATTTTTCTCCTGTTTTCTTATTTCACCGCTCTTGTACTATTTATTCTCGATTTTCTGGACTTCATTTTCCAGTCTGTCTTTTTTGTTTACTTTTTTTTTTAAGTTAGTTTATTTTGAGAGAGTGGACGTGCATGCACAAATGGGAAAGGGGGCAGAGGGAAAGGTGGGCAGAGGATCTGAAGTGGGTTCTGTGCTGATAGCAGAGAGCCCAGTGAGGGGCATGAACTCACAAACCACCAGATCAGGACCTCCAGCCGAGGTCAGACGCTTAACTGACTGAGCCACCCAGGCACCCCTGTTTGTTTACTTTTAAAAAACATTTTTGAAGTACGAGTATTTTTAATTTCTAAGAGTTTATTTCTTACTCTCCGATTGCTCCTTTTATAGTTGTTGACATGCTGAATAGTGAAATACTAGAGTTTTTGTTTGTTTGCTTTCATTCATGAATTATTTCCCTCCTCCCTAAGGTCAGTTTTTGTGTTTGTCTTGATCTTTCTCTCTGTGTTACTCATTTCCTCATGTGCCTGCTCATCCAGAGTTGAGATTAAGTTTAGTGGCTCCTTGGGCAGTAAGTCATCAGACTCAGAACAGCTGAATTGTTGGCCAAGGTCACACAGTAGAAATGAGACAGCTAGTGAACCTCAACCTTTGGATTTCTGATCTGCCCCTTTTCTCCTAACATGATACTTTCTTCTCAAACCTGGCTAAGACCTCTGCCAATCCACTGAGCACCTGGAGGGTGGGGGCAGGCCTGGGTCTTTCATGCCTAAATGCCCTTCCTGGGGCATCCATGCATCTTGGAGGTTCCTGGGACTCTCCGGGTCAGTTATTCTATTCTACAGCATCTGACTTGTGCTTCTCAGACTATGTAGCATGATTTCAGGGTTTAGAGAAACAGACAGCAAATTTAGGGCATCCATCCCGGTGCTTTATACATAGTTGGCCCCTGGTATCTGTGCTCTGCCCGAAAGACCTGATTGACTTTAGACAGATTTTAGGCCCAGACCCATCTGCTTTGCTGATTGTATGAAGACTGGAATTTTCCACAAATAATATGCCGTGGGACAAGTATGTCACTGGTGTGTCAGTAGGAGGACAAGCGATTTGATCCCAAAGTCCCAGAAACACCAGTTCCAAAGGAAAAATGGAGGCTACGTTAAGCTCCCTGACTACATTCTCCTTTCAAAATTCAGCAGTTCTCTTTTAAAATTTTTAAAGGGTAGAAAGAACATATTAGAGTCAGCAAAGGGGCGGTGAGAAACTCTTTCCCAAATCATACTGGCTTTAGTGCAAGATTAGTTTCTCATGTGTAAATGGCCTCGGTGGGTGTCCCCAGTCTTTGGACAACTGTCCTCCGTGTGGTGATGCGTGGACCCAGGCTCCCTCACCTCTGTCTCCACCATGCTCCGGACCCTCTGACACCCACATGGTTCTCTATTCCGGGCCGGACAAATAGCAAAGAGCAACTTGGCTGCTGGTTCGCCCAAAGCACTCTGCTCACATTCCTCCATCAAGACCTCAGCCACGCAGCCACCCCGAGGTGCAGGACAGATGGGGAAGGTCGCTTGGGTGTGTACCAGGGAAAAGCGGGGCATGGATTCAGTGGGACAGGTAGCCGGCTGTCCCCAAGAGGGTATGTTAAGCCATCCCAGCAGACCTGTCCCAGCTCCGGCCGGCCAGCCAGCGTGTGCTGCGTGCCCACGGCCGACCACCAGGCCCAGTTCTGGGATACAGAAAGGAGTAAGACACATGCCCCTTTCTCCAGAGTGTCGCGGGAGAGGCAGATGGTGGTCAGAGAGTGTCACTGAGATGCAGTGTGCTCTGAGCAGCCCCAGACGCCTGGCTCAAAGTCTCTGCAAAGAGGGGAAGAGTTCATTTCTGCTGCCAGATCCCAGGGGCTCCACTAGATGCCTGGCTTTCTCATATCCTTCTATTTCACATACATATTTCTCAACGTAGGTTATTTTTTTTAATTTTTGAGAGAGAGAGAGTGAGAGTGTGCAAGTGAGTGGGGGAGGGGCAGAGAGACTGGGAGACACAGAATCGGAAGCAGGTTCCAGGTTCGGAGCTGTCAGCACAGAGCTCTGTGTGAGGCTTGAACTCACCAACTGCGAGATCATGACCTGGGCCGAAGTCAGATGCTTAACTGACTGAGCCCCCCAGGCACCACCCCCTGGCCATACCCCCCCCACCAGTTCAATTTAAAAATGGGGACAGTGAGGCTCCCAACGGGGGAGGGGCCTGCTGCAGTCCCACAGCAGGCCAGAGAGCAGACCCCGTGTGCTCTCCATGCCCTGTGCAGATGCAGACCCCTTTTGGCGCTCTCGTTTCCATTTGGACTGGTTCCAGACTTCCCACCCACTGTGTCAGCTGGAGGTTTGCTGGACTTCCTTGTGATTCTGTGGTCGGCAGGGGGCCTGCAGCCCCTTCCCAAGAGGATTGCTTTTCCTTTGCCCAGGGTCCTTTGCCAAGGGCTCTCCGCAGCCCCCAGTACATACTTGGGCTTGTCCCTTGTGGGACAGGAGAGCCTCCAATTTGGGATGCTATGTGAGGGCCCAGGATACTCACTGGCGGCCTGTGGAGGGACACCCAAGAGGGACCCCTGGGTCCTGAAGGAGGGAGGTGTTCCCCCTGCAGACACGATTCCAACAGGTGTGTCTCCAGATAACTGTAAAACAGAAATCATGGACTAAACCTTAAGCAGAGGTACCCCAGCTCATCAACCCCCATCTCCTGCTGCTGCAAACTTTCTCTGTTGACCCTTCTGACTGGGCAGGGAGGACGCAGTGGAGTCACTTATGGGCCTTGATGCAACCCTCCAGCTTCGGGAACCCCTCTGACCACACAGGATCTGAGACTGAGGCGCTCCCCGGGAGTTGGTCTCCATCCTTTGTTTTTCTCGTTTGCTCAGCTAATGTGCCTGAAGTCTTCCAGTGAGCACAGAGCTGCACGGGGCCGGGGGCGGGGAGGACGCAGAAGCGGTTAAGGCCTAGTTTCTGCTCTCAGCTGGGTCTTAGTCCCTGCGTGCAGCCGGCCTATGAGGGGGCAGGGCTCGGCCCCAGTGGGTGGGAGCCTCGGGCAGTATGGAATTTGCCACCATGAGGCCTGGGTTGCTTGTCTGAGGCAGGGCGCCGTCCCGACCTCCTGCGGGGCTGTGCCAGTGGGGAGAGGAGCCAGTCGGGACAGGACGGCTGGAAGGCGCTGAGGACACAGTAAGTGGTTAATCCATGCAGGCGGTTAGCACGTATGACACAATGGTGAGGATCCTGGTGAGTATTTGCTGCTTTTCTGAGCACGGTCAGCATTAATCAGTGTAGCAAAAGGGAGGGAGGCAGTGTGCCCGTAGCAGGGGTCAGCCCACCTGGCCCCGATCCCCATTTTACGGACAGGCAGACAGAGGCTCACAGAAGGAAAGTATGGCCTGTTTAGATGCGGTGAGACAAGAAGGGATGAGCTTTGCAAGTGTGTTGATTTCTTCCTCCTTTCCTGCCTTCCTTCCTTCTTCCTTTCTTTCCTCCTTTCCTTCCTTCTTTACTTCCTTCATCCTTTCTTCCTTCTTTCTTTCTTCTTTCTTCTTTTTCTCCTTTCCTCCCTTTTCTTCTTCCTTCCTTCCCTCCTTCCTTTCCTTCTTTTCTTCCTTTCTTTCTTTCCTTCCATCTTTTCTACCTTCCTTCCTTTTCTTTCTTCCTTTGTTCTTCCTTCCCTCCTCCCTCCCTCTCTCTTTTTTCCTTCCTTCTTTCTTTCTTTCCTTCTCTTTCTTTCTTTCTTTCTTTCTTTCTTTCTTTCTTTCTTTCTTTCTTCCTTTCTTCCTTTCTTTCAGCCTTCTTTACCTGTCTTTGAAGAGTGTATTTTTCACTCTCTTTATTTCAGTGATTACTTATCGATTCTTTATTTTCTAACATAATGTTGGACACGGTAGGAGGCGATCCACGAAATAGCTCCAGAAGGCTGTGCTCAGCAGCCGAATGAGCAAGCGCTGTTGTCGCCCAGCTGGGCTGGGAACGTGCGCGCCGTGGGCGCCGACCAGAGCCCGCTGGTGGGAGGCGGGGACGCGAGCAGCAGAAAGGTGGGCAGTCATGCAGCAAGATGGCTACACGAAGGGCGGAGGGTTTCGTGAGGGGCCAGATGGGAAGAGTAGGGCTGACGGGTCCTGCTCATGCACTGAGACCTCCTTCCACAAGCATTCTCTGAGCGTCTTCTGGGCATCAGACCCTGTGTAGATGATAGCGGAGATGTTAGAAGAGTCAGTGTGCTTGGATTGAGTCAGAAGAAGTACACTGTGCGAGTGTACAATGTAGGAGTTCATCCAGTAGATGTAGGCCCATGGCAACCCAAGGGTTGACCAAGCCCCTGGCTCTGGCTTTGCCATCGTGAACAGATCACTTGCCCCCAGCGAGCCACAACTTCCTCTTCTGGAAACAGGCACTTACGCATTCATTCAAACACAACGAACCGTCTCTGAGGTACACTTGGTGCTCTGTTCTTGGTGTGGGGGCTCCCTTGGAGGATAAGATTGCTGTTGTGTAGCATATTGGCAATGTGGTGAGGAGTGGTGAAGAAAATAATATTCTTTCAGGCCATGATCAGCCCTTCGATGAGAATAAGGTAGGGCTTGTGAATGGAGAGTGAAAAGTGTCAGACCTTTATCCACAGGGTGGCCGGCAAGGCTTTCCTGATGACCAGAGGTCTGAGCCAAGCCTCAGTGCTGTGTAAGAGGAAGTCAGCACAGAAGTTAGAGCAACATGAATTCTGTTAGAAGAGTCAGCAAGTGCAAAGGCCCTGGGGTGATATTTTCAAGAAATATAGAGGGGAGGTTGGTCTAGCAGGTGCAGGAATGACTGAGAGAGGAAGGAGGAGGAATTTGGATTGGGAGGTAGGAGCTGCAGTGTGTATATATTTTCTGTGATGACACCTTGTAGCAAAATCCATCTGCAACAATTTTTCCCCCTCCGGTTTATTTTGGACAAGTATTGGATCAAAATTGTAACCCTGACTTTTCCCCGTATGTCAGTAGCTGTTTCTCCAAAAAATGCTATCAATTCAGATGGATGCAGTTTCCAGTCTGGACACAAACACGCTTGGAGTGATCCGGATGCACAGATGAGTGGTGTATCTCCGCAATGGGTAAAACCCACCCAGCTGTCTGGTTGTGTTGAAAAAAATCACATTAAAATGCAGATGTCCCTGAGTATGTGGAATGTTGATGGGGACAGCCCTCCAAAGAAAAATATTCATGAAACACACACTGTTGAGCCCCAGCTACCCGGCTGGGCCATTTGCTCGGCAAGATGGGAATGCTAAGAAATGTCAATTACAGGAGCTGTTAGGAGACCCTGGGATCTCCCCAGAGGCATTTAGAAGTGGCAACGCACGGGCGCTGAGGAGTCGTGTGATGGGCTTCCTGGCGGGACTTTCTGGCCACATCCCTTCCATGTTCTAGTTGGACTTCTCACCGATGCCCCCCTGGGGCATGTGGGTGGCTCAGTCAGTTAGGCATCCAACTCTTGATTTCGGCTCAGGTCACGATCTAATAATTCACAGGGCCAAGCTCCGTGTTGGGCTCTGCGGAGACAGCCTGGAGTCCATTGGGATTCTCGGTCTTCCTCTCCCTGCTGCCACCTGGCTCTTTCTCTCTCTTTTAAAATTAAACATTTTAAAAAAACCCTCGATGCCTCCGTGCTGTGCTGAGGGAAGCCAACCTTCCTTCACACTCATCCAGCTTCTCTTTCTGATCTGATCAAGGTCTTCAAGTGAGATTTCCTGAAAAAGAATTCCCCTTTCCCTTGTGGGACTTTGGAAGGAAAATAAAACAAAAAGGTACATACATTTTCTTAGTAAGTACCCTTTATTTGCAACACTGAGTCATTAAGAGTGCTGATGCAGAGCCGGGGAGAAATGAGCATCAGGTACTGTGTGGGTCTCAGTGAGCCGACACTGCAATTATTAGGTAAGTGTTAGCCCATTTTGCAGACAAGGAAACAGGCCTAGGAATGAAAGAAGGGAGGTTTGTGGCCGCCTGCCAGGAAACCATATACCGGGGCCCCTGGGGGTGCGCGCCTGGTCTGAGGTGTGGGTTCAGATCCCAGCTCTTATCCTTGCCGGCTGTGGGACCTACCAGGGACGGTCGCTCCACCCGGCTGGCCCCACTTGGCTCATTTATAAATGTGAAATGGCACTACCCCCTCTTCATTTGTTGTGAGGATCAAACTTGTGAGGATTTGAAGTGCTCGGAACACTGCTGACCCCCAGGAAGGGCCCGGGAGCCCAGAAGCTCCTCGAACTGCCTTCCCAGCATCCCAGACTGCTCGGCGGGCAGGAAGGGAGAGAGGATGGCATACAGCCCAGCGAGGCTGTCTGTGTGAGGGGCGACCAGCCTTGAACTCCAGAGACTCTGCTTGATTCCTGGGATCTGCAAAAAACTCGGAACCGACGTGCGGTGGCCCTTCCCCGCCCCCGCCCCCGCCCCCGGTCCCCATGCACACAAACGTGGCATCCAAGGACGTCATCCCAGAGGTAGCCAGCTCGGTCCGTTGTCCAGCTCACACGGGGCTCATCTGATTCCTCAGGGAATCATGACCCTCACCTTCCAAATGAGAACATTCATAATCTTTGCTCTTCCCCAAAAGGCCCTGTCTGCCTGTTTATCAGATTTTGCTGGAAGCGCTTGCTTCTGCTTGAAGAAGGGAAACCATTCCTTCAGGATCTCAACCAAAAGCCTCTTTCCACCAGGGCCCTACCCTGTGGGTAGGTAACAAAACCCATCTGAAACTTAGCGGTTTAGACAAAAGTCATTATTTTCTGTCGTGGGCCTGTGGGTGCATGGGCTCAGCTGGGCAGCTCTGACGTGGGCCCATCTTTCGGTGGAGTCAGACTGTGGCCGGGGCTGAGGTGCGGAGGGCCCCCCGCCAGGACGTCTGCGGCTGGCTGGCCTCCAGCTCCACACGCCTCTGCAGGTGGCTAGCTTGGGCCGCCTCATAGCAGGCTGTTGGAGTCATTGGACTTCTTACCTAGTGCTTGGCTTCCCCCGGAGTGGGGTGCTCCGAGAGATCGGAGGTAGATGTTGCCCGTCTCCTAGGTCTGGGCCCAGCAGCTGCCTAGGACCACCGCCTTGTGTGCTGTCACCCACGGGGAGGGGACACAGATGCTCGCCTCTCGATGGGAGAGACTGTCGGAAGATTTGTGATCTGTAATCACCACAGCTGGGGAGGAGGGGCTGGCGGGCTCTGTGGGCTCTGAATGTGTGTGACGGCCTGCTCCCTCCCGTGTGACGTCGTGTCTGCTGGGTCCCTTAGGAGAGATCTGGAGCCTGGCTTGACATGCCTGGAGATGGGCTGCGTCGCCCAGGTGGTTGGATTACATGGGGGTCTGGCTCTTTGGGGAGCTGGGGAAAGATCAGTCTGGAGCACAAACTGAGACCAGACAAGCCAGTTGCCATTTAGGGCATGTGGGGCACTGCACGGTGGACACGGCCAAAAGGTGCAGAGCGCTAGGGGCAAAGGAGCAGCGGAGGTGACACAGGCAGGACTCAGGAAGGCAGGCCGCCTGACCCCCCGTCCCCCGCACAGCCTCAGGAACAGACCAGGCAAGGCTCTAGAGTAGGACACTTGTCCCTGAGGATGGGGGACAGGCACAGACGTCAACAGCCCAGACTCAGGGTCGCCAAGCAGGCTTCTGGGACAGAGACTCATGGAGCCTGCACAGCCAGAAGCTGGTCCTAAAAAGAAATCCACAGATGCGTGCTGACCACGCCGGGGTATTAGCTCCCAAACACAGAATCTGAAGTGACTGGAACCCAGGACCCTTAGACTCAGCTCCTGACTGATGGTGGCCTCAGATCCTGATTGCTTCTGAGAACCAGGCTGGGCGGGGCCTGCAGGGGTCTGGAACTGGAGAGAACCCCACAAGGCTTAACTGTGGACCTTTTCCCTTCAAGACTCCAGTCCCGGCTGAGGACATTGGGCAGTGTTCCAGAAGTTCCCTTCAGTTCTGGGGATCTTGCTGTAAACAAAGACCAGCCTGGGGCCTGTGACCAAAGGTCCCTGGAAGCTCTGGGTCAGATATAAGACCCCTTAACATCTCCCCTCCCACTCCCACAGAGATTCACCCTGAAACAGATCCTAAGTAGGGCCCAGCATAGGCCTGGGGGGTTGGCAGGTGTTAGTGGAATAACTGAGTGGTGAATTTGATCATTGCCTCTTTTTTTCTAAACAGACTCACCAAGTTAGACTGGAAAGGTGTAGAAATAGTTGAGAAGCTTCTCCTCAGGTCCTCAGCATGCAGACCCAGAAGGAGAGCCTTGTGCGACACGAGTGACCGAACCTCACCCCTCATCAGAGGTCACCAGGTTTTCCACGCTTGTCCTTCTCTGCCCAGGACCCTGTCAGGACCCCACATTGCTTTATTGTTAGGGGACTCTCCTCGTTCCTTCCTGTCTGGAAGGGCTTCTAGTGCTTTCCCTGTCTCTCACCTCCCTGGTGCTTTTGGAAAGTGCTGATCGGTTATTTTGCAGAATGCGCCTCAGTTTGGGTTTGTCCGAGGTTTCGTCAGGAGTGGCCCAGAAGTGTGCCTTCGGGGCAAGAACCCCACAGAGGTGATGTGTCTTGCCCATGCTTCCCGTCGGGGTTCATGGTGTCCACGTCCTGTCACTGTGATGGTGACTTTGGTCGCCGGCGAGGTGGTGTCTGGCGGGCTCCTCCACCACCAAGTTCCCACCTTTCCTACAGATTCCTTGGGGCAGGTGCTTTCAGACCATGCAAATCCTGTCTCTCCTCAAACTTCCACCCATTCATTTTTTTTTTTAATTTTTTAACATTTATTTGTTATTGAGAGACAGAGCATGAGCAGGGGAGAGGCAGAGAGAGAGGGAGACACAATATCGGAAGCAGGCTCCAGACTCTGAGCTGTCAGCACAGAGCCCGATGCAGAGCTTGAACTCAGGAACTGCGAGATCCTGACCTGAGCCGAAGTCAGACTGACTTTTTTTTTTTTTTGTTTGTTTTTTGTTTTTGTTTTTGTTGTTGTTTTGGCATCTGTCAATGGATCTTGTCTCCAGCAGTTTTTGCTGTGAAGTTTGCCTAATAGCGATTTTCTTAATTCCTGCTTTCCACCTGCATTTATTACTCAGAAATTACACTGTAAGAAAGAACTGGCCCTTCTCTCCCGTGTATGTACTTATGTGATTGTTTATTTCTATCAGTATAGATTCCCATATTTCATTTCTTCTGTGAATTACAGTGTGATATGGTGGTTATTTATTTTCCAGCTCAGATTGTTTCAGACTTAGCCTAATATTAGGATCTCCTTCAGTTTTGCTCAGGTATTTTTGGCCAGCCCATGCCTCCTGGTCTTCCTGGGGACACGTTCTTGCTTTCTCGAATCACAGGTGTTCAAGGCTCATCTCCTGTTTTCCTTTCCCCAGCCCTGCAATCAGCCGCTTCTCCAAGGAACCCTGGCGCAGTGGAGCATGGTGCATAGAAACCAATGTCAGGGAGCCGAGTGTGCTCATGGCTCCTGGGTCATCCCTTGTTTCAGGCCCCTTCAGGGGACAGAGCTGGATGACATGGATGTGCACAAACATGCCATGTGTGTTTCTGGGTCTGCCGACCCGTATGTACATTGAGAACCACGAGTCTGCTCTGAGCTCTTAGATTCTAGTCCCAGCAGCGGGAGCTCCACGTTACCCTTCTCTGCTTGCCTTATCTGTAACTCCTTTCTCCAATCAGGAGACACTATTCTCAGTAGCTAAAATGTATTTTCTAAGTTCAAGTATGCAAGAGTTCTGACTTGCCCACAGCTCTGAGAAACACTTGCCCAGTCGGTGACACGGTGACAGTCTCTGTGTTTGGTGTTTTGTCTTTGGCTCTCCACTGTTTGGTCAGGATACTGTTTTCCAAAGTCTCTTAAGTGACTGCTTTTTGTCCCCAACCCCTTCTGTGTGGGTAAGCTACCTATTTGTACTGGTTTGGTCCATTGGTTGGTATGTGTACTTCACTTTGGGTTTCCCTCACGTCTTGGTTGATTATAATCATGTTTGTGTTGGGTGTTTGAGGGTCGCACTTCGAAGTCAGATCTGTACTGAAGGATCGACTCCGAGAAGGGTCACTCTTTCTGGCCTCTGCCATCCCAATCCCATCCCCATCCCGCTACCGCTTTATCACCCACCACCTCTGGATCTTCCATATCTAGCTGACTCCTACTCTCCAAAGAGCTGGTTATGTATTTTGTAACCCTTTCTTACATGAGTGGTAGCTGTGAGTATTCTTCCACTCTGCGCTTTTCTAACTGGATGGTATGTTGTGGAGTTCTCTCCCCATCTGTTCCCATCACTCCCCCCTTCTTTACAGCTGCACGGTGCTCCAGTGCGTGCAGGTACGAGAGTTTATTCAGCGTCTGGGCACTTGGGTTGCTTCTCCTATTTTTGCATTTACAAATGATGCTTCAGCGAATAAATGTGCAGGTGTGTTTTTGTCGAGCTGGGGGTTCCCTCCATGGTAGAATCCGAGGAGTGGAGTTGCAATATTGGCCAGCCAGGGTGCATATACTTGTGTCAGATGTTGCCCAGTTGCCTTTCCAGTAAATTTTTTGCTCAACTGTCGGAAAGCATGTGTTTCTTGTTAAAAGTCAATAGTGGGTGGCCATCCTGAGTCCATTACAGATGCAGACTGAAGGGGGCGGGCCATGTGCTTCAGTGACATGGCTCATTGGAGGCCAGTCAGGAACCCAAAGCTAGATCTCTAGAGTCCCAGGCTCCTTCCCTGTTTCCTGCTGGTCCTGGATGAGGGGGGTGGAGTCTACAGGCAGGTGGGATCCATGGCCAAGTGGGTGCTTGGGAGGTAGGTGTGAAGTTACTCGTGGGGCTAGTGGGCCATACCGCAGGCCCGAGTTCTCGTTTTCACCGCTTGGTCTAGCTGCCTCGTCACGGAGCTTCCTCATGACTTGGGCTCCTTGGGGAAGTCTAGGCTCTTATAATTAATTTTCCCTAAAACTAAAAAATGTGCTCTTGTCTGAGCAAGGGAAATACTGATTAATTTACTCTTAAGTGTTAGCACAGGGAGCTGTTTTTTCTTTTTGTAATCAGTGTTTAAACTTTCTGTACTCCACACACAGTAAACCCCGCCTGTTTAGTTAGGGAAGAAAGAGGTCCACCGAGGGCCCTCGTACCTTCTGATCTGCTCTCCTTGATCACATGACCAAAGTGAGCCCAGGGAGATGTACCCAGGCTCTTTCCCACATAGGAGCAGAGCTGGAAGGCAGGTTCCACTCTGTCCGGGGCTCTGAGTGTGACGCCAGGACCTGCTGGGACAGGAGTGGCCTCTCTGACCTGGCCTCCGAGCAGAGGGCCCTTTCCTTGGTCTCCCCACCAGGTGTCCCCAACCACCCCACCCAACACACACACACACACACACACACACACACACACACACACACACACACTAGCCCAGCCTGCCTACCCTGGCAGACCCCTGCTTGGAGAGTCAGGTAGGAGGACAGGCCCATTTGCCCACAGGTTCTTCTCACTGCCTGTCCCTTTCAAGCAAGGGCCAGCTGGCTGGGCTGGACCATCCCTATCATCCATTCAGCCGCCTCCAATGACTGGGCCTCCCCAGGGTCACTTGAAGTCCATCGTTTCATTCCTCCAGTACACTGAGCACCACTGCTGCTCCAGGCACAGGGGCAGAGGGACACGGAGATGAATCGGACCCGGGCCTGTCCCTCCTGAGGAACTCACAGTTCAATGGGGAAGACTCCAGATAAAGGGATAGTTACAGACTCGGGCATGAGATGCTCAGATGGAGTTCGCAGCAGGCCTCCCGACCTCAAGAGGGATTCCCTGGAGGTGCTGCCGAAAGAGCTGAGCCTGGAAGGATGAGCACAGTAGTCCAAGCCAAGAAGGGAGCATGAGCAAAGGCACTGTGGCAGGAGCTCAGCATGGGGGGGCACAGTAAGATGGGGTGTGGTCTGCGGTGTGCACCCGAGGGCATGCAGGAGATGGGCAGCTCTGGGCAGCAGAATCGGCTGCTGGGTCCAATCCCAACTCTGTAGTTTGAGTTCTTTGTTTTATTCACTGCCATATCCCTGCTGCCTACCACAGGGCCTGGCGTCTTATAGGTTAGCTTTTGAGTAATTATTTTGAGTCTCAATTCCTTATCTCTGAAATAGGAATAACACTTATTTTTGTCTATATCCCAATATTCTAGAAAAGGACCCAGAGTAGAGCAGGTGCTGGATAAAGCTCTGTTTTGTGGCTGGCTGGCTGAGCAGTCAGGGTTTGGCCCATTCAGTGTGCTTGCTAATTAGCAGCTATGATTGTCACGGCCATGTGTGGCCAGAGGAGCAGCTACCGGCCACAGCATGGCAGAGGTGGGCCTCGTGTGCAAAGGCAGATCTGGCAACATCTTGGCAGTTAATGAGGGACAGTGCTCTACTTGTTCAGAAAAAGAGTCGTGAACTTTTGTTGAGCAGATTAATTGCTTTAGAGATATTCTTTCTCTTTAGTGACTCTTGGGGACTCGGAGTAAATTCCGGTCCCTGGGGCTGTCCTGTCTGCCACTCCATTGAGTGCCCCTCCGTGGCCCCCAGGCCATTCTGTGGCCGCCCGGGCTGGGCATGCATGGGCATATGTGGAGGGCTTCATCCTCCAGAGACACAACCAGCCCTTGCCCAGAACCTCACTTGAGGGTGGGGTTCCTCTCTTGGAGAGAGGCTCCCAGTGAGTTTCCTGAGGCCCAGGAAGGCCAAGAGCAAGGCCTCAAATGGTGGCAGAGCTAGGAGCCGCCCGATGGAAACATTCCATCTAGAACATTCCATCTGACCTGGAGAGCAGGTCACCAGCTTCCACTTAATGCAGCCTGATTTTAGAAGCCAAATGGATTTTTTTTTAATTTATGATGAGGTATCTCAGGCATTCAAAAGAGTACAGGCATATCCGTACTGTTGAGAAAATAAATACGGATTAAACATCAGGGACGCATTGCACCTGTTGAATCCCAAAATTCCTTTGCGTGGTTTGCAAGAGCTCCCATTCTGGCCTCTTCTCCACCCGCAGCCTCAGCTCTTCCCACACTCACCAGGAAGCCCAGACACGCTGCAGCCTTCCACACTTCTGCTTTCCCTTTGCACATGCTCGTCTCCTGACCGCACGCCCCTCCTCTGTCCCCATCGCCAAGCTGGTACCACTGGACTTGCACATGTCAGCTTCAACGCTACCCATCTTTCATGGACAGTTCCCAATGTGCTCTTCCAAGCAGGTTGGGACCCCTGCATCCTTCGTGCCCCCCAGTGCCCTGCGCTTGCATTGCCACAGTGATCTGCTTGTCTTGTCCCCTCCCTGGGCCATAAGGTTCTTGAGAGCAAAAGGCCTTGTCTATTGGCATTTGCCTGTGGCTTAGTCCAGAGCTTGGCTCAGCACAGGTGCTCCGGGCATATTTGTTGGAAGCATGGCCCCAGGTTCCCGAGGGGTGCTGTGTTTTAGGTGACCACGGAGGTGTCTCTCTGGGGAGAGGCTCCTGCCACATCCCCTCAATGGGCCACACCAGCGATTTTGAATTTCCAGGTAAGAGCGGATCAGAGTGAATCTTCCTCATCCCAAAGTCCAGAAGTCTTCTTGAGACCGAGAAGCACTGGAACAGTGGCTGAGCCTGTGTCACTCCAGAGAACTCGGTCAGCGAGCTGTGGCAGGAATTTGGATGACACGGTGCCTCCCCTTGTCTTGTCTGTGGGGTCCCTTTCAGTACAGATGTAGCTCCCAGACTGGCATCGCTTTGGAGAACAAGTTCCTCCTAGAATTCGATGAAACCGAAGCCGACTCCTTTCTTCCTGCTGGTCTTTGCTCAGTTCTGGAAAGGCTGTTGGAAGCTTGATCAGTTTGCCTTCTCGTACGCAGCAACCCCCACCCCCTTTCTGGCTCAGATTCCCATGTCTCGAGCAGAGATGTCCCCTAGCATGCTGGTATTGGATGGTTCGTTCTTTTTTGGGCGTGTATTTATTTTGAGAGGGAGAGAGAATCCCACGCTGGCTCCATGTTCTGCTTAGAGCCCGATGTGGGGCTTGATCTCCTACAAACCTGAGCCAAAACCAAGAGTCAGAAGCTTAACCAACTGAATCACCCAGGCCCCCGCTGATGCTCTGTTCTTGTCCCTGGGGTGGTGAGGCTTTCCAAAAATTGTAGGAGAGAAGGAGCATTTGGAATCTTCCTGTTTTTGTGTATGTATTTGTGTACTTTGAATGTGAAAAATAAAATGATACCCGTGGCTGTGTTCCAGAAAATTTCTGGATTTTCTCCCCCAGCATTTTCTCCTGCACAAGTGAGGTTTGGGCAGTAGTATTTGCAACCTTAAGTGGCCCTGGATCTTAACCTGGGGGGTTTCCCCTTCTCAGAGGGTGGGTATCTTCCTCCATGCTGCATGGTCTCTGCTACCATCCTTTTTAACTGCTGTGCAATGTTCCGTAGGTCATAATTCCATGATTTTTTTTTCCATCTGTTTCTTTCTTTTAACTTTTTTTAATGTTTATTTTTGAAAGAGAGAGAGAGAGAGAGAGAGAACATGCAATGGGTGGAGGGGCAGAGACAGAAGGAGACACAGAATCCAAAGCAGGCTCCAGGCTCTGAGCTGTCAGCACAGAGCCGGATGTGGGGCCCGAACTCATGAACCACGAGATCATGACTTGAGCCAAAGTCAGATGCTCAACCGACTGAGCCGCCCAGGTGCCCCTCATCTGTTTCTTACTGATCAAGAGGCAGCTTGTTGGAGGAAGCTCTGTGACTCCTAGTAAGTGTGGCTCTGGGAAGTCGGTGTAGAGGTAGCAAACAGACCCCATGAGCCCGTAGAAGGTGCCGAGCATGCCAGGACCGTGCGTGGATTCCTGAGCTGGAACACCCCTCAGACATGTCTCTTTTTGGCAAAGTCAACCACCCAGTGAACCTGAAGGCCTAGCCGAACTTCACGGCACCTTGTAGAAAAGATGGCGGAATGTGGTCAGGAGGAGAAAGCAGACAACAGGGTGATGACATTAGGAGCCTGCTAAGTAACAAGTTAGAGTTAACTGGATGCTGGGTCCCAAGTCGGGAGGGAGTCAGCCAGACAGAACTATGGCTGGCGTGCGCACCCAGCTGGCGGAGTCTCCGGGAGGAGAGGACTTCTGGAAGACAGGTTCCGAGATGATCTCATAGGCTGACAGGGAGCCGAAGTCAGCCGGCCCAGGGGCGCCTGGGGGGTCCAGTCGGTTAAGCATCCGACTTCAGCTCAGGTCATGATCTCGTGGTTCACGGGTTCGAGCCTTAGGTCAGACTTGGTGTTGACAGCTCCGAGTCTGAGACCTGCTTTGGATTCTGTGTCTCTCTCCCTCTGCCTCTCCCCTGCTCACGCCCATGTTCGTTCTCTCTCTCTCTCTCTCTCTCTCTCTCTCTCTCTCTCGCTGTCTCTCTCTCTCTCAAAAATGAATAAATCAAACCGTAAAAAGAAAAAGTCAGCCCACTGAAATATAACATGATCCAAAGACACACCCTTGTTTTGGGGTTCAGAACACACTCCCTTTCATCACCAGGAAGGGAGCAAGGTGGCTTGGTAGCATCGTGAATCCACAGAGTGGCATGGCGGCCCCGAGGCCCATGTGCTTCCTGGCAGCCTCAGTGGGGGGGGCTGCGGCCAATTGAGGGAGGGGATGGCTTGTCCCCTTCAGGGTGGGGACCCGTTCCCTGCAGTAAGGTTTTCCTGATGTATGCTGGGGTTTTAGAAGGGGCCTCTCCAGGACAGGGATTGCAATTGGGAATGGGGGGTGCTTGGCCGGTGGGAAGGAGGCTCATGGGACCGTGAGCGGACATTCTGTCATTGAACTGGGCCGCTTACCACCATCATCTCTAATCCTACAAGCTAATTATTACTCCCACTTTACAGATGAAGAAACTGAGTCTCAGAGAGCTGTAGCAGCTCGCCCAAGTCACACAGCTAGCGAACCAGAGTCAGGGCTGATGTATTTGAAGCCAGAATCGCCATTTCTTCTCACTGCCTCTCAGTTTTTCAAAACCTAAGTGTTGCCTTTCAGAAGACGAGGGCTTCTTTTTGCTTAGTTCCAAATTACACACGTGGTTCCAGTGCTTTACAGCGAGGATGTGCCGGGTAAAATGTATTTAATATTTATCTGAGAGAGAGAGAGAGAGAGAGAGAGAGAGAGAGAGAGAAAGAGAATAAGTGGAGGAGGGGCAGAGAGAGTGGAAGACACAGAATCCAAAGACAGGCTCCAATCTCTGAGCTGTCAGCACAGAGCCCGATGCAGGGCTCGAATCCATGAACCATGAGATCGTCACCTGAACCAAAGTCAGATGTTTCAGTGACTGAGCCCCCAGGATGTGCCATTTTACAGAAAGGGAAAACATTCCGGACAGCAGTGGGCAGGTGGAATCAGCTGGCTGACAGCAGTAAGGTCCAGAGTGTAGGAGGTACTCAGCATGTGGAGCTCCTGTAGGGGGGATCCCAAGGTCAGATGACGAAGCAAACAAAATACACTCGATGTCTGTTCTGGGTGAGTAAAAAAGTTCTTTGGTCGTAAGCGATGGATATAGGTAAGAAACGGGATCTGACTGCCTTCAGCAAAAACATAGTATTTCTCAGGGTCATTAGAGAAGGTCATGCATGGGACAGAAGGAGACAGGCCACAGAATCTGAAAAAGGGTAGAAGTCAGTTTGGCTCTGGGCCCCCGGGCAGAGCGGCAGCCAAAGGAGACTCCTTCCCGATCCGTAGCCATGATGACCCTGCATTTACAGCCCACCCGCCCTCAGCGCCCTGCCCCGAGCTGGGCTCCAGGAGCTTCTGATGGGATCAGCCTGGGTGGAGACCTGACAAAGGAAGGGAATGGACACCGGACAGGCCGGGTGGCCAGTGACCACAGTGCCTGCTGGCCCCGATGGGCTGCGACTCCAAGGGCCAAACGGAGCCCTTGATTTCTGTCCAGCGCCCCCCGCCCCACGAGGCCCTGCAGCCCCCACACCTGGACCACATCCAGCACCCTGTACTCCTGTGGCCTCTCTTCCAAGGCCCTGTGTGTCACCACTGTGTGGTTTTCAGAACCAGCCAGCAGAGGACCCATTTGCTGGAAACCGTGCTCCAAAAGGAGCTGTCGTCCCTTCTTGGTTACAGAGCACGGCGGTGTTTCTGACATTTAGCGGAGCACCCGATACCCCCAGTCTTTAGACTCCTGTTGTTATTACTGATGCTATTATTACTTTGTTATCAGTGTTGTTTTACGGTGAATCGGTTAGTCCGCTGTCGTAATTATTAATTGATGGATTGGTTATCAGATAACAGAAACATTCGTATAAAATGTAAAGCATAAAGAACAAACACCAGGTACCCATTCTCCAGCTTAAGAAGTACTACCAGTACTTCAAGGGGTCCCTGAGCACCCTTCCCTGCCCCCATCCGCTGCCCCCCTCCGCTCACTAGTACTGGCTGCCTTGCCTTTGTGTTTGTGATTCTCTCGCGTCTCCTTGTAATTTTATCGCATTTCTGTCTCTGGATCACTTACGGTGGTTTCCAAACTTTCTATAAAGGGAAACACCCTTCGTGCGGTCTTTGGCCACAAGCCTTTTCATGCGTCGTTGCGTTAGCGATCCACGCATGGCTGTGATGGCGTTTTCACTGCGGTGCGCGATTTCCATGTCTGAGATGGGACAGTTGGTCCAGGCCAACGCGGATGGACGTTTGCGTTGCCTCCAGCATGTCGCTCGGGCTGTCCGTGAACGTTCGTGGCTGGACCACCGGGTACGTGGCTGCGGGTGTATTCAGGGTGGGCCCCCCAGGGGGGATGGCCGGTCACCGGGGTCAGAGCCCATTCAGCTTTATGAGACGCTGCCATCCTGCTTTCCAGAGTGACCGCATCCAGCCTGTACCCTGTGACTGGAGCCCCAGAACCTGTGTTCTCAGTGTTGGGTACTGGCTGGATCTTAAGCTCTTGGGAAGCTGATGACAGTTGGGTGGTAGGTGGTGTATTTTAATTTACGTTTCTCTGACTACTGAGTTTAGCGTCTTTGTTATTCACTCTTTGGGGAAGTTTCTGAACATGGTTTTTGCCCAGTTTTCACTGGAAGCTTATCATTTTCTCACTGACTTGACTCTAACATGATGTGTGTGATAGCCAGGGTACATAGACTGTATGTAGGATACATGTAAATCCCGGTGTGTGATTTAATAACTACACTATTTTATGGTGCTTTCTGATAAACATTAACTTTAATGTGATTGCCATTATTAGTATTCTCTCTTATAGCTTGAGCCTTTATGTCTTATTAAGGTATCCTCTACAAAAAGGTCATAAAGATAGTCACATTGTCTTTTTAAATTTTTATTTAAAAATTTTTTTAAACATTTATTTATTATTGAGAAGCAGAGACAGAGTAAGAGCAGAAGAGGGGGAGACACAGAACCGGAAGCAGGCTCAAGGCTCTGAGCCGTCAGCACAGAGCCCGATGCGGGGCTCGAACCCACGGACTGTGAGCTCGTGACCTGAGCCGAGGTCGGACGCTCAACCGATGGAGCCACTCAGGCTCCCCTATATTGTCTTTATAGGTTCGTACGTTTTCCCTTTCATGGCTGTCTCTAACCCATCAGGAATCACTGAAATACTAGTTTGATTCCATTCCTCCCCCCAACCCTAGATGCTTAGTTATTCTAGTCCTGTTTCTCCAAAGGCCCATTTCCTCCCATGGACGATCAGCATTGTCCATGCATGTGCAGCTCTGTTTCTGTTCCCCTGACCTATTTGTCTAAGACTCCGTAACTAAAGCAGCATAGTACTGCTTGAGGTCTTTTGAAGCAAATCCCCCTCCCTATTCTTTAGAGAAGATCTTAGCTATTGTTATCCTTTGACATTTTGATACATTTTGGAATCAACCTATCAACTAGCACCAAAAACCCGGAGGAAATTTTGCCTGGTAGTGAAGCAGATTCGTAGATCACATTGGGAAGAACTGATGCTTTGCAGATGTGGAATCTTGCACTCCATGAAGATGGTATATCTCCCTTTTTATGTTGGTCCAATGTTAAGTCTCTTAATAAAGCTGTCTGATATTCTTTATAAAGATTTTATACATGTTTGTTAGATTTACTTCTAGGTGCTTTGTCTTTCAGATACAACTGCTAATGCTATCCTTTTGAAATAGACTTATAAGACATCTTTACATTTTAAATACATTATTTGAAGTAAATTTCATTAAGATACAGAAGGGATATCTGAGTGGCTCAGTTGGTTAAGCATCTGACTCTTGATTTTCACCCAGGTCATGATACCACACTTCATGGGATCGAGCCCTGCATTGGGCTCTGTGCTCTCAATTCAGAGCCTGCTTGGGATTCTCCCTCTTCCCCCACTCTGCCCCTTCCCCCTGCTCACACTCTCTCTCTCTGCCTCTCACACAATAAATAAATAAACTTAAAAAAAAGATAACACTCTACAAACCACAAAATTTACCTATTTAAAGTGTATAATTCAGTGGTTTAAGTATATACACAGAATTGTCAACCATCCCCAAAACCTGTTTTAGAACGTTTTTCTCATCCCCAAAAGAAGTGCCTTTCTCATCCATCAGGCAGTCACTCCCCGATTCCCCTCCCTCCCAGTCCCTGGCAGGGAGGGATTCTTTTGTATTTATATCTGTCAGGTCCATTTGGTCCAATGTGTCATTCAGGTTCATTGTCCTTGTGAATGAGGAAGTGAATGAATGAATGTATGCATTACAGCAAGCTTTATGTTTTGCGTTGCTCAGCCCCAGACTTTGCTTTCTCTGTTATTTTGGTTTTGTTTCCCCTCCCATGTCTATTATTGCTGTAGCTTCCAATCGAATCTTCCACTCTTCAGCTTGCACACTCTGGCCAGGCAACTTTTTCCAAGGAAAAGAATGTTCCAACCTCTTCTCTCCTAGGAAGCCCTCGGTAGCTCCCCTGGGAATCCATCTACGCTCTCAACCTGGTTTCTGCAGAGAAATTCAGGCTGATGAGTCAAGCCCTGTAAAAACAGACTATGGGGCGTAATTTCTGGGAGGCGGAGAAGGCTTTGGGGCTCTGGGTTTGCTGCAGAGCCCTCAGAAAGCAAACACGCTCGACCTGATTCTCCCCCACCACATCCTCCTGAGTCAGAGTTCTCTCTGGTTAACTCAGGGAAGAGGCTAAATTAAGCCTTGAAACCAAGCTACCTCCGTGACAGGCGCTTTGTTTTGCTTGAGTGACTCTGATGATCAGTCTCTGGTTTTAAGGGCAGCACTAATTGCGTCTCTTTAGACCAACCGTGGCGATCCATTCCCTGCCCTGCAGAGACGGGAGATGCCCGTCCGTCTGCAGCACACACTCATTCATCCCACACACGGTGCCCAGCGCCCGGCCCATGCCAGCAGCTTGCCCTCTTGGGGCTCGGAGTCCAGCTAGAGAGACTACAAGAAACAAGAGACCCCCTAAGGAGATAACGGCTACTTATTGGCGAGATGTCTGTCCAGAGCAGAGAAAGGAGTGGATTTCTGAGGTTCTTGCACCTTCTCCTGACTTGGTGCAGAGGCTGGCCAGTGGAGTCACCAGGAGAAAAGAGACGAACACTGGCATCCACAGATACGCAGGCAGACACAACCCTTTTGAGAAACTACGGAGCCCTACCTAGTAAACTAGAACACATGCACCCCCTACACCTCAACAGTTCCTCTCCTGGGTGTGGGTAGCCAGTAGGAAATGGCACACCGACAAGTTTTAGGTCAAAAGAAGAATTGCAAGCAAATGTTGAACGCCAGTTAATGCATGCGTGCCACGGTACTTAAGGGGAAGCATGATATTTGCAGTTTATCTTGAAATACATCCTAAAAGGAAGAGGGACAGGTAGATTCACAGAAATTTGATAAAGCAGGTATAGTAACCTGTCAAAGGTGGCATTTAGATGGTGTGTATATGGGTGCTCACTGGAACTTTTTTTTTGCTGTATGTTGAAAAATTGTATATAAAACGTTGGGGGAAATGCATGCTTACCGTTTGCCAGCAGAGACGTATGAGAATATTCCGAGCAGCATTATGACTTTAAACTGGAAGAAATTCACATGTCCATCAGCATTAAATAGAAACACAAATCGTGGGTCTGTTTATATAATGGGATACTGTTCTCAGTAAGAACGAATGTGTTCCAGCTATACGCATCACAGGTGAATTTTACCAGCATAGGACTGAGGGGAAGAAAAAACAGACTCAAAGGAGGACATGTTGTATGATTCTACTTGTATAAAATTTACAAACACACAAAACTAACCTAGGGTGTAAAAACCAGGGTAATAGTTTTTGGAGAGGAGAAGGCAGAAAAGATAATAAATGGAATAGGGTCCCACGGGGCCCTCCTGGAGTTCTGGCAGGTTCTGTGTCTTGATCTCAATGCTAGCTAAACAGATGGGAACATTTATCAAGCTGTACATTTAAAGTCTGAGCACTTTCCTGGATGTGTATTATGCATCGTTAAGAACTGTACCAGGAAAAAGAAGAAAGGAAAGCAAATAAATCCAACCAGAAAGTTTGCCTCACTGAGCGGAGGTGCACGGGTGGGATCCCGCTCTGAGCCTGTCTGGTCCCAAACCTGTGAACGACATCGGACTTTGCTTTAGGACATTCGTTCATTCATGTGTGCCTGCATTCATGATGCATTAACTCCCCTGTCTTCACTCAGCGTCTGTCTGTCCTTTACACAGACGTCTGCTTGCATGGACTATGCTCCAAATCTAGACTTGACCTTCATGGCCTTACCCAGCCCTCTCGGGGGTTCATGTGCCCAGAGGAAGAGATGCACAGATAATTCACTTTGCAGCCACACACCCCCACCTTCCTGGATTCCTGTTCATGATCCTTCCTGGAGACTTGCCCTGAGATGTCTTTTGACCCCCGTATTAGTTCTCTGGAAAAACAAAAACAGTAAGATGGGTGATAGATTGATGATAGACAGATAGATACAGATAAAAAGAGATTTGTTGTAAGGAATTGGCCCATGTCATTATGGAGGCTGGTGAGTTTCAAGATCTGCAGGGTGAGTCAGCACCCCGGAGGCTCAGGAGAGCCGATGGGTTTAGTTTCAGTACGAAGGCAAGCAGGCTAAAGACCCAGGAAGAACCAGTGTTTCCGTCTGAATTCAAAGGCAGGGAACATGGTGTCCCAGCTCAAAGGCAGACAAGAGAAATTTCTCCTACTCTGCCCTTTTATTCTTTTTAGGTCTTCAACTGATTAGATGAGGCCCACCCACTTTAGGAAGAGCCATCTGTGTTAGTCAGCCTATCAATTCACATGTTCATCTCATCCAGAAACACCTCCATGGAGTCGCCTCAAATAATGTTTGGCAGATGTCAAGGCACCCCGTGACCCAGGCAGATGGACACAAAAAATCAACCATCACAATGCGGGAGTGTGAAACACTTGCCGGCTCTACGGGAGGAAGTGCTCCTGGGGTGGGGGTGGGTGCTGGCCTGTCTGAGTCCCAGCCCGTCAGGTAGATGGGCTGCTACCACCACACACACATGGACCGTTTTAGATGAGTGACTGACAGAAGACAAGGCCCCAGCTGCCCACGGGCCCCCCAGTCACCACATGCAGCCTCTGAAAGAAAAGAAAGAAACGATTTGTTACTACAAAATGCATCATACAAAAAAAGAAAATCTGAAACATATGAATCCACTTCAGAGGATAATGAGAAAAATGCACACCCGGGCGTCCCCCCACCCAGCCTAACAAATGGAAAGTGACCGGTGTATTGGACGCTCTTGGGGCGCTTTCCAAGTGGCCTCCCTCTGTGTCCTTACCTGTGAGACGCCTGTCTCCTGAATTCTGTGTTAATCACCCCCTTCGTTTTCTAAAGACCAACCTTGGTAAACCTTGGATCATGCATAACGTGTTCTGTGAGTGTTCCGCAACACGAGCATATGTTGCTAGCAAATTTTAACCTGATAAACGAGTGCTCTCACAATACGAGTCGTCTATGACGCCGAATGTCACAGGATCGCGACGTGAACGTCGCTTTGATATACAAGCGCTTTGGGTTACAAGCATGTTTCTGGGGCGAATTATGCCCGAAAACAAGGCTTTGTACTATACACGTCTCTAAACTGTATCTTGTTTGCTTTCGCCTGTTCTCAGCCTTTGTGAGTGGACTCCTGCTGTACAGTCTTCTGCATTATGCTCTGTCACTGTGCATTCCACGCGGGGACCCCCTCCACGCTGTCACGTGTACCCTCAGCTCGTTCACTGCTGTATAATATTCCAGTGCCCAGATGTGTCTGGTGGACGGCCCACCACGTGTCCATCTGTTCTACACTTGGTGCACATTTGGGTGGCTTCTGGTCCCCTGCTGTCACAAACGAAGCTTGTGGGGTGTCCCGCCCATGTCCCCAAGTGCACAGGAGCCCAGCCCGGTTGTAGGCATCCTTTCACTTTTCTGGGTAGTGCCAAGGAACTTTCCAGCTTATACTCTTGCTAGAGCTGCCTGTGGTAGTCTTCCCGTTGCCTTGCCATCCTCCTGGCCCCAGTGAACCACCTTCCCTGGGTCCCGACCGCCCCTGCCGCGTGGCAGCCAGCGCTCCTGTAGGGTGTAGGAATCCTCTGTACATAAGCAGGATGGGACATTTCCTGGGTGTGATCAAGTATGTGAACGCATGTAAAATTCCCGCTGCCGTGGAGAGTGCCTGCGTTTTAGTTCAACTGCTACGTGGTGGGTTCTGTTTTCTGCTTCAAGGAACTAGAAAGAGAACAAGGTCAGTAGAAGACCTGGAGCCCAGGCTGGACTCCTGGGCTGACGTGTTCATGCCAGCGTCAGGACAGCCATCCTTGAAATCGACAAGCCGCACTCTGCCGTTTCTCTGCGGCTCAGGGAGCCACATCCCAGGGTGGGGTCTGTGGGTGATTTTTCGCTCCCACGCACGGTCCAGGGCCCAGGCATGAAATCGCCTCCCCCACTGGGTCTGCCCTGCCACCGAGGGAGGATGCTTATAAACGATCATCTTTTGTGCTGCCTCTTACATTACAGGTTAGCCTGGGGCGGAAGATAAAGACATTTGCCACCAAGATGGTAATCACGAGCGGAAGTGATGAGGACAGAGGAGGCCAGGAGAGAGAGAGTAAGGAAGAGAGTGTCTTGGCGGTGCTGGGGATAATCGGGACCGTTCTGAACCTGATTGTCATCATATTTGTATACATTTACACCACTCTGTGAACCGCTCCGAGGGGGCTCGGCGACGGCTGGATGACGGCAGTCCTGTGTGTCGGCAGGTGAGTGACCGGACGCCGCTGCACAAGCAAGCGGGCTTGACCTACATGCACGGTGTAAGCAAAGCCACCTTCGAACTTTAGAAAGAGGTCACAAAAACAAGCCACTCCTGCTACAAACAGCAGACACTAAAGCACAATGAATCCAACAAAACTCATTCATACGACAAGGAACATAACGTCTTCGGCCCCAGGGCCCGACAGAACACTCCAAAGACCGGCCTTGGCCGCCTTCGCTGAGCGGATGGGTGCAGAAAGCCAGCGTCCCAGATCTCTGATGCATCCCATGCCTTGGAAAGGAGGAACGGGGTGGGCGAGGCCCGTCGGTGTGTCTCCGGGGACACGCGCTTCACCTTGACGCGACGCCGAGCTGCTGGGACGAGACCCCGCTGGGCAGCCCTTTGACAGGATTCCATCCGTCCAAAGTGTCTAACTCTTTGATACTGGGGAGATAACTTATTTTTCTTTTTTCATTGGCTTGACGTGTGTATCTGTTCATATCAAGGTTTATAAATGATATATTTTTAATAAATGTGCTCTATTTTTTAGCATGAACCAAATATCTGGAGAGGCGCTCCTCGAGGCCCCGAGCTTTTGTTGGTTTTGTCTGCTTCACCCCATAGACAGCAGGTGTTGCCATACCCATTCCCGTCCTGCTTCAACATCCTGAACCTTTTACCTTCCTTCTCTCTCTCTCTCTCTCTCTCTCTCTCTGTGTCTGTCTCTCTCTGTTGGGTCTGAAGGACATTTTTCCATAGTACCAGCCATGGTCCCAGTGGATGCATGTTTTAAGATTGTCCGTGAGGCGGCTTTTTGTCATTACAGGGGAGAGCTAAACCACTGGGCATGTGCACCTTAGTTGTCCCATAACCTTACCGAGAACTTTGCATGAACAAGGGCTGAGCGATAGGTCAGCTTCGACAAAATGTAAAAAGGACTGTCCCCGAAGATGAGAGGGCAGCTCTATTCACGGATCAACTCGAGGACGGAATATTCAGCTTCTTATTGGCAGCATTTTTATTTCATTCTGCTGACCATTGATCAGATTTTTATTTTAGTGGCCACATCCCGTGCGCGTGAGGGAGAGCGAGGGGGAAAGGCCAGCGCACGTGTGTAATTCCTTCCTTAGTCAGAGGGCCGCCTGGGACCTTTCTCAAAGCAGGTGGGGTGTAAATGGCATGCCGACTCCCCGGTGTGAGACACAGAGCTCAGCTGGCTCTTTCCGGCTGCAAGGGTGCCCCCATGACAGGTGACTTTTAAGGGCACTAGAAGGGGATGGAATGATCACCCTAAAAGATTGCTGTGCTTCTCAAAGCTCCTGGTTTACACCCCCGCAGAGCTACTTCCTCCCTCGTGGGGATGGGTGACTATATATGAATTCGCCCTGTTCTCTTGGCTCCCTGAGATGGGCTTTCACTGGGCTGTGGCGGTGGCATGCCCTGACAAAAAGGGTCACAGCTCCTTTTGCCGGTGCCAGTCTTGCCCGTGGACGAAAACTTGCCTAGTTGGGTTCAAATCATGCCCAGGAGGTCTTTACCGCCAGATCTCTCCCTCCCCTTGTCGTGGTGTCCGAAACTCTACTATTAGAGAGTCACTTCTTGGGCTCTGCTAAGGGACCAGGTTCTTTTATAAAGCAAATGCCCCCCGAGCACCTGACTCTGACATTATTCATCAGGTGTCTTCTCTTCCCTCCCAGAAGGAAGTAGACATGCATTTAGGGCACACTGTGTGCCAGACACTTTATATTCCTTAGGCCATTGAAACCCCCCAGTAACCCTGTAACCCCCCCCCCCGTGAGATATGGGGGGGCGGGCTCTTTTCCCACCATTTGTAGAAGAAAGGAGGGCTCAGAGAGATCAGGAAACTTCCCCGAGATCCTGTGGCTGAAACCGGATCTGCCCGGTTCCTTAGCCTAGGGAGGGCTGCAGAGAGGAGATCCACAGGAGGGGAAGGCTCAGGAAAGCAAGGGCCCTCGGGGTCAGTACCAGACCCGACAAACTGGATGGCTTTGCAGAAGGCCGGCTGTACACACCATAGCCCCCTCCCCCATAAAACCTAAGTAACCCTTGGGAACTCCTTGGACACTGGCAGAATATCATACAAATCAGGACGAGGGTCAAGAGGAGGTTGGTTAGGAATAAAATGAGCTGTCGGGGGAGGGAGCCATCTACCAGGTTCTGTGTGACTCTAGAAAGACTGTATGAAAATTCTGAACAGTGAACAGAGTAAACAATAAAGGTGCAATGGATTAAAAAAAACTATCGATGTCTTTTCTTTTAACCCTGTGGTATTTTAAAACTTCCCTGTCATTCCTTTGTCTATACTTATTTTTTATTTTATTTAAAAAAGTCTGAATGTGATTCTGTTAAACAGAACCTGTTTTGTTTGGGCCAGAGAAGCCCCGGTGATTTTTCAAGTGTACGGGTTTGAAATGCATGGAGGGGAAACCTGCCCTGGGAACAGCCTCCCGGTGGTTCTTCTAGATTGTCTTAATCCACAGCCTGGACAGAAAGCTGCCGTCGGGGGCCTGCCAGCCGAGGGCTGCACTCTCCCCCACATCGCTGGCCTGCATGGTCTTCCTTGCACTCTCAAGTTGTAGGATCCAAGAACACACACTGAGCAAACTCACAGCTTCCCGAGGGTCTCTGGGCATCTTCGGGGAACGGGGAAGGGAGAGGCTGCCCATGGCCCTGGTCTTCAGTCTCTGGAGCACCGAGCCCAGCCTGGGCAATAATGACAATAATCATAACCACACCCAGCACTTTGCGCCCATCGTACTGGGGGGGAGGGGCCCCCACAGCAACCCCACAAGTCCTGTGTGCTGCTCCCTGTTCTACAGGATGAAGGCGGAGGCTCTCGAAAAGGCGAGTTGGTTTTTCCAAGGTTGCGCCACGGTGAGGAAAAGCAGAATCAGACCTTCTGGCTCTGTAGCCGCGTGCTGTGAGCCCCTCACGTGGCCCAAGCCGTGGGGTGAGCTGGCTGGGATCTGGCCGGTTCGGGCTCCAAGCACACCGCTTCCCACCAGCCCTGCCTCTCTCTGACCTCCCTGCAGCTGGCCCAGGCAGCACAGCTGAATGGATGCCTTTCACTTTGACCTCTGGCAGGAAAAACTCTGAAAGCCCAAGCCCGATCCTGGAAGCAGAGGTGTGGAGCTGCGAGGTGCCTGCCTGCGGCCCGAGCCCCAAATCTGGCTCTCAGGGTCGGGTTACCGTGGGCAGTCCACACCAGCTCTGTGGCCCCTGGGTTTCCTCACCTGGAAACGGGGTGATGATGGCCCCCGAATCTCATCAGGAGGATACGTTTACTTCATTTAACTGACGCGGAAAGGGGGACCTGCAAGGTGAGCTGACAAAAGTGCAAGGACCGCGATCATGCAGCAAGGTGCCGAGCCCAAATTCTGGGGATTTCGGTCTTCCCCTCTGCAGCCCCAAAATGACCATGAGACCCCTTCCCAATAGAAAGAGCCCTCGGGGAGCCTGAGGCTCAGTGGAGGGCACGGGATGCCTCAAAGACCTTCCAAGTTCAGTGAGAAGGACCCGGACCCTGTGAAGGCAGATGAGGCACTTGGGGTCCCTCTGAATCCACGGAATGGGGGACGGGCAGGGCAGAGACACTTTTCCCAATTTTTTTTTTAACCAGTAAACCAACTGAAACCCAGCCAGGATCAAGTCCCCTCAAGTCACATAGCTTGGGAGTCCAGAGATGTCAAGGGAAGTCTGGTAAAGTTTATATAGAGACTTCTTTTCCTTTTAAAAGAGTTTCGTGGATACTGAGTGGACCATAAGGCCTTTTCCCATGTCCTGGTTCTGTGATTTCTGTGTAAAGCAAATGGCTGTATCGTGAACCCTGAATTCTGCCTCCACATTATTCCCTGGAATATGCCATCTTAACCCCAAGGAGCACCATTTTGGGGTCCCCTTTTGCATAGTGGGGGCTGAGAGAGACCTCTTTATGCCGCAACAAAACGGGCCCAGTTGAGCCAGCAGCTCAGTCCTGTCTTTCATGATTGTCTGTCTCTCCATGAATCATACATGAATAGTCCTGGTTGGAAAGAATTACAATTTTTAAAAAAATTCTATACATTAGGAAAAAATTGAAATAATCTCCAGATATCATCACCTAGAATCAAGACGATATTTAGTGCACACATGATAGACCAGATGGACTGCACATCTGTTGGGTGAGACCATTGTCCTTGGACTATTAAAATGGTGTCCCCTGGGGGTACCTGGGTGGCTCAGTGAGTTAAGCGTCCCACTTCGGCTCAAGTCATGATCTCATGGTCCGTGGGTTCGAGCCCTATGTTGGGCTCTGTGCTGACAGCTCAGAGCCTGGAGCCTGCTTCGGATTCTGTGTCTTCCTTTCTGTCTGCTCCTCCCCCATTCATGCTCTGTCTCTCTCTGTCTCTCAAAAATAAATTTTTAAAAAAAGTTAAAAATAAATAAATAAAATGGTGTCGCCTGTAGGCAAAGCACAGTCTTTAGGTCATTGTCCCCACAGTCCCTGTTCTAATGGACCGTTTCACTTGATTCTCACACTGGCCAGGTCCAAAGGTGTTCTAGACAGCCATCCTCAATGGCCATCCAGACGCTTCCTCATGATGAGGTTGAGATGATAATTCAGACACATGGTGCCGTGCTTGAACGTTGCTCCCAGATACATTGTCATTAACGATCTGGAACGTGCTCGCGTATCAGAGAATCGTGGGATTCTGCTGTTGAGACGTACCACCACCCATTTTCTTGCTGTTGGACCTTTAGGTTGTCAACAGTGTTGGCGATGACTGGTAAGTCTTCTCTTCAGAGCAGCCCAAGCATTGCCCTTACCCTCCCCTGACCCCTTTGCGTGGTCTCAGCACTGTCCTTAACAGCTACAAGGACAGTATCTGGGGAAGTCCTTTTCCCAAACAAAAGAGACTGTGGGAATCCCCTGGGTGCTCAGGAAGCATACGCCCCCTCCCAGATTCCAGTCTTTACAAGGACTCCCCGGAGGTCAGGCATGTTTGGAGGCGGTGAGGCACATGGAACCCTGGGTGTCCACCTGGGCCAGGAGCCCGGGATGCAGGTGGTGGTGCTGGCCTTTGATGAACCTCTCCATCTCTTTAGCTGGGCCCCCTCATCTATCTGCAGCTGACAGTAGCACCCCAATCCCAGGTCATGAGGAAAGGCAAATGAGACAGTGCAGATACAGCTCCCTGCAGAATGCCTGGGAGAACAAGCACACTGTCTTGGCGCCAACTGTATACAACTTCACAGGAAGTCTTTCAGTTAGAGTGTCTCTTGCTGTCATCCTTTCCCCTCCTGCCCGCCTCTCTCCCTGTTTCTCTTCTCTCTTGTGTTCCCTCTCTTCTTTCCTCCCTCTCCTCTAAGCACTCAAGTCTCAGCCCCCTTTCCTGTGAATGCTGCCATCAGCCATGCTTAGTCTTAGGGCTCTCTGTTCCCATCAGCTGCCCGCAGAGCATCAGGAAGCCCACTGGCCTCCTTGTTTCCTTGTTCTCTGCAGAAACAATCCCATCTGCCATGTAAGCACTTCCTTGACAGCCACTTCAGGAGCCCAGACTGGCTGCAATACGGCCACACATTGGGAAGAGAAAGTTCCAGAGGCCAAATTCCTGATTCCTCCTCTGACGGGGCTCTCCTAGAAGATTATGTGGCTTCAGCCTCCCTAAAGGCAGAATTTCTGTAGTGGGACATTCTCAGAAAGACCCCGTTTGTGAGCTGCAGGGTGGGGCTGTCTGACATCACTACACAATGACTGTTCTCTGTGGTGGGAAGCAGGTGGAGTAAACAGACTACTGATATTTTCCATCATTCATAAACACATTACACAAAATTGCACACACACCCCCGGCAGAAGCACCATATCATTGCAATGAGAAACAAGATCACAAAAATATCTGTAAACTTTTCCCTACAGGACCATTTGTTAAGAGGCGTACTTGTTACACAATAATGAGGGAACTTTGCAAAATAAGAGATCAGATGCTTCCACAGCAAGGTAATCAAGGGTCAGCACACCTCCCCATCTGGGACAACAGCCTGCCAGTATGTAGACTTGGCTTTAAAGCCTGAGCTTTCAACTCTGTTGTCTGTCCTGGTCACTGGGAGGACAACACCACTCAATGTCCTGTTCTGACAGTAGGAGCACCTCACCTCTCGGCCAAGGGCAGGAAGCTACAAATAACAGCTCAACAGTCTTAAGCATTGCTGTTGGTAAACAAATAAAGGAACAATGTCTTTAACTAGCATCTATCTCATTGAGACTAAATGAATCAAAGTTAGAATGAGCAGAGAGGTAGGTCAACGTTAATTCTGGCAAGATCCAAAGATCACTCCTCAAATCTTCCCCACCCATAAGCCGCCATCTTTCTCTTAATCAGAAAGGGGCCCCTTCTGTCATGAAAGGCCAAAGACACACACCGATGATGATCCATTGATAGGAACCAGCCACAAATCAGAGCAGCTGAGACGACTGTAGGTCACTTAAGTTGTCGGAAGTCCACCCCAGGAAAGGTCAACTTCAAGCACTTCCTCGTGTCCCTGCATATTCCAGAATATACTTGTAGGTGCCACTGGAGGTCATACATGGTTGGCTTACCCAACCCGAGTCAGCTCCCAAAGAGACTCGTGATTATAATTATTGGAACAGGGGTCCAGCAACGTCCCACAAAGTGGTTGTCCTTTCTGTGGCTGTTATCACCCTCCCTGCTTCTGAGACCCTGTTGTCCCAACCTCTGAGGTCATTATCTGACCTTGGTTGGCCACGTTTTTTCCTTTGGTCACTTTGTTTTTAGTTCTGAGGAGCCCACATGAGTGTTTTTAGTTCTGAAGATTCTACTGTAGAACTTTGGGTTCTGAAGTTCTAAGACTCTGCCTCAATATTAAAGAGATGTGTGAACTCAGCTTCAATGGGACGTTCTGGTTTGATGTTGGCGTGGCCACCAGACCTGGGCAATAACTCCTTCTTATCTCAATTCTCTCTGCAAGACTCAGTGGGCAAGTCCATTGCTTCGGGCATTTGAACAATAAGCATGTGCAGGAAGCCTATCATTCACTCCTCACCAATGACCACCCCCTTGTTATTTTCTGAGAGCCAAGAAGTCATCCAGACTTGAACCTGACAAATCTGTTTTCAAGTCCCAAATATGCTACTGATCAGTCATAGATCTTGGACCAGAATCTTGATGTTTTTGAACATTGATTTTCTTGTCATGAATTTAATAAATCTGTTCTCTCAGTGTAATTGTGTAGATTTCAGTTTTTATGTAATAAAAGGTTCTACTATTTACTTGCTGTGTGACCTTGAAACAAATGACTTGTTGGGGCACTTTTTTAGAGGGGGCAGTGCTACCTGAATAGAATCTTCAGGATAGTGGCACACCAAGATTTAGTGTTGGTAGCCCATTCTCATTAGCTAGTTCCCATGCCACATAGATGAGTTGATATTTTAAATATCACTTTGCCTCCATCTGTTACCCTAGCCCCAGGTTTCCCACAAAGGACCAGTATACTCCACTCTTTGCTATGTCCTCCACCACTATCCCCCAGTCAACACTCCTCATACTTCCTCCCATGTGGAAGAATCTTTGAGAAAAGTCTTCTGCAGACATTATGATTTACCCAACATTGGTTCCCTATCACAAGCTATTCCAGTCATGATGCCAGCTGTGCCCAACTTCCCCTTCTAGTCAAGGCTGCCTCCTCAATATTACTCTGCAGGAAGCAGTATCAGACTCTTATTTGCTCAGGAATAGCCACCAAAGGTCCAGGGATGGATGAGTGACTCACAGGTGGCCTTTCATTGACAGGACCCTTGAGATATATATATATATAGCCTGACTCAGAAAGATGGACTGGGCCAATGTAATTTCCAAGAGCTATAAATAGGAGTTTCCAGGAAAAATCTAGTCAAAAGGATAAATATGCTGAGAGTTTCCATGACCTAGAGAGGGCTGGGAAAATCTTAGGGACCATACACACAGCCTGAAGTCTTGAATACAGTGATCAGACAGGAAATGAAACATATGGACAGTGTGGTAGAGTGAAGTATGGGTTCTGATTCCTCACTCCTATACGGTAACATCATACACTCTCTTTGTTCTTCCCACCTCCCAGAGTTAATTCTCCAGCCTTTGCTTCGAGTTTGGCTACATAACTTGCTTGGGCTAAAGGAATGCTAGTGGGCATGATCCAAGTAGGGGCTTGGAATTTGCTTTTGCATTTAGATCTTCGCTGTCGAACTTCCAGCACAGTCAGAAGAGAATATGCTCTGGGTATCTGCTGCCCTTGCAGCCTGAATCCGAAAATGAACTCCCGGGATCAGTTTCCCTGGCCAGCCTACATCCGGAGCCACCCCTGTCAACCTGAAGATGCTGGTAAGAAATAAGATGTTACTTCTGAACAGCACTGAGCTTCCATGCTAATACAGGCTGAGCAACGTGGATACGCCATGGCAGGGACAAGCTTCTATTCTGACCCTTCCAACATGGAGTTTTCCTGAACCTGGTGGTGCTCTTATTCCACCTCTTGGGTCTTCATGGAGCTCTTTTTTGTATGTGTGCAATAAACTTTTTTTTAAATGGTTTTATTAATACAAATACAACATGCACATAAGCTGCCTGTCTATTCAATTGCTTTGCTGTGCAGCCTGGCATCAGGATGAGTGACTCTGACTGCCAGCTGGGCAGCTCTATCCACAATGGCTGTGCAGTACTTAGAGGAGACACTGGGAGCAATCTCTGCACTGTAAGATTTGTTGCACATCAGTAACACTTCAAACTCCTTGATGTGGTGGACTAGGAACTTCTGGAAGCCACTGCGGGGCATATGCTTTGCTTTCTTGTTGCTCCCGTAACCAGTGATGTTGGGCATCAAGGTCTGGCCCTTGAACTTCTGTACACGCTATTGTCAGTGCTTCTGGGTTTCTGCTAGTTCCACTTAATTTTGACATATCAGTCTCACTAGTGCCATATGAACTTCATGGTCCTCTTTTTAATGACCGTGAGCCTCATCAGAGGTCTGAGGGTGGCCATGATGCCAAGTAGGAGATGGCTACCACCTCTGCTGGCAGTGCCAAGGAGGAGAGTATAAATTCTTATTTTCATTCAAGAAAAGTCTTTTTTTTAATGTTTTATTTTTTAGAGAGAGAGAGAGAGAGAGCGCATGCACATGCAAGAATGGGGGAGGGATAGAGAGAGCAGAACAGAGGATCCAAAGCGGGCTTTGCACTGACAGTAGAGAACCTTGTGCAGGGCTCAAACTCACAAACCATGAGATCAGGACCTGAGCCGAAGTCAGACACTTAACCAACGGAGCCACCCAGGGGCCCCAAGGACATAGTCTTATAAGAGACAGATTTGGTTTGGGGAGTCTGCAGTTTCTACACTGCAGGACCCTCCTTTAGAAAAATAACACAGAATTACCAAGGCAAAATCAGGTGCTAAAGTGAACCCTTATTTATAATGACAAAAACGTCCCAACAAATTATTGGATTTTAAAAATTTGAGCAAACTTCCTACTTCTGGCCAGTTGGAGTAATTGATACCAGACCAGCCTTCTTGCCATAAACAATTAAAAACTAGACAAAATATATAAGCCTGTTGTCTTCAACATCATCAAGCAACAAGAAATACAGGGCTGATTCCCAAGAGAAGGGAAATGGATTAGATGGGCCCCTACCCACTATTATCTCTCATAAACATAGATGCAAAAATCCTTCTAAAATTATCAAACCACATACAGTGATATATTTAAAAAAATAATATGCTATGACAAAGTACAGCTTTTCTCAGAAATGCAAGTTTGGTTTAACATTTAAAAATCAATCAATGTAGTTCATCATATTAATGGAATAAAGGAGGAAAAGTGTATGATCATCTAAATACACACAGAAAATGCAGTTGACAAAATTCAACACACGTTCATGATTTTTTTAGAAAAAGTATTGGCAAATTAAGAATATAAACAAGCTTTCTTAATGTGTTAATTATGTGTATAATAAGAAAACCTATAGATAAAATTATAAATAATGGTCAAAATTGAATGTTTCTTCCTAAAATTGGGAGAAAAATGCCAGTGCAAAAATATGAAATAATTAAGAATAAATTTAAAACTAAGGTCAACATCTGCTCATCAAAATTACCGATTTTGCTAAGAGACATTTTAAAAGATCTAACTAAATGGAGAGATATTCCACATACACGGATTCAAAGACTAACATTGGTAAGATTTCAGTTTTCCCTAGGTTTGACCTACTCAGTCTTATGATCCTTATCAAAGTTCAGCAGCCTTTTTTGGTAATAATGGACAAACTAATTCTAAAATGTATATGGACATTCAAAGGACATATAAAAGCCAAAATAAATTTTTAAAAAGAAGAACAATTCTGAGGATTTAAACCACTGAACTTCAAGATCACTCGAAATTACAATTAACAAGATATTGTGGTTTGGGTATAGAATGAGACAAAGGATCAACAGAACAGACTAGAAAATCCAGAAATAAACTCATACTTAAAAAGCCAAGTGATTATTTATTTATTTATTTATTTAGAGAGCATGAGCAGGGGAGAAACACAGAGAGAGAGAGAGAGAGAGAGAGAGAGAGACTCCCAAGCAGGCCCTCTGCTGTCAGCACAGAGCCTGATGTGGGAATGGAACCCACGAACCATGAGATCATGACCTGAGCCAAAACCAAAAGTTGGATGATTAACCAATTGAGCCACCCGTGCACCCTCAGGTCAACTGATTTTTGACAAAAGTATCGAAGCAGTTTCATGGGGAAATTTAAATCTTTTCATCAAGTAGTGCTCTCAATTGAAAATCCACATCAGCTGTTGATGAGAATGCAAACTGGTGCAACCACTCTAGAAAACAGTATGGAGATTCCTCAAAAAATTAAAAATAGAACTACACGATGACCCAGCAATTGCACTATTGGGTATTTATCCAAAGGATACAAAAATGCTGATTCAAAGGGGCACTTACACCCCAATGTTAATAGCAGTGTTATCAACAATAGCCAAATTATGGGAAGACCCCCAAATGTCCATCAACTGATAAGTGGATAAAGATGTGGCATGTATATATATGTGTGTATACATATACATATTTATACAATGGAATACTATTCCGTGAAAAAAGAATGAAATCATGCCATTTGCAACAACATGGATGGAACTAGAATGTATTATATGTGGAATTTAAGAAACACAACAGATAAACATAGGGAAATGGAAGGAAAAATGAGATAAAAACAGAGAAGGAGGCAAACCATAAGAGAATCTTAAATACAGAGAACAAACTGAGGATTGCTGGAGGGAAGGTGGGTGGGGGAATGGGCTTAATGGGTGATGAGTCTTAAGGTGGGCATGGGTTGCGATGAGCGCTGGGTGTCATATGTAAGAGATGAGTCACTGGGTTCTGCTCCTGAAACCAAGACTACACTGTATGTTAACTAACTTGAATTTAAATTTAAAAGAAAAGAAAGAAAATCCATATTGGAAAAAATGAAAGTTGACTTCCTATCTCATACAAATAATACAAAATTCATTTGGAATGAGTCAAAGGTCAATGTAGAGACTAAATCTATAAAGCTTCTATAAGAAAACACAAGGGAATATCTACTCAATCTTAGGGTAAGCAAAGATTTCCCAGAGAGGACACAGAATGCACTTACTAGAAAACAGTAAATTAATAAATTATACTCCATAAAATTTAAAACTTTTACTTGTGAAAAGACATCATTAGAAAATGAATAGTCATGACACAGACTAAAAGAAAATATTCAAGATACATTTATGTGACAAAGGACTTGCAATCAGAATATATGAAGACCTTACACAACTCAACAATAAAAAAAGACAACCGTTTTTTTAAAATGAGCAAAAGACTTGAACAAACATCTCACAAAGGAAGACATACAAATGACCAATCATTGTATGAAAACTTTATTAATCATCAGGGAGATAAATTTAAAATACCAACTATTTACCCATATTTTGGACAAAGTTTTTGTATCTTGTTTGTGTCCTCTGAGCCTCCAAAAATGTTCACCAGGCTGAGATGTCACCCACAGTGCAAGTGTGGATCCTTATCGTGTGTGTTTGAAACCATCCAACTATGGGACACCTAGGTGGCTCAGTCAGTTGAGCATTTGATTCTTGGTTTGGGCTCAGGTCATGATCTTGCAGTTTGTGGGTTCAAGCCTCACATCAGGCTCTGCACTGACAGCTTGGGGCTTGCTTGGGATTCTCACTCCTTCTCTCCCTCTGTTGGTACCCTGCTCATGCCCTCTCTTTCTTTCAAAATAAATAAATAAATTTAAAAAAAGAAAGAAAGGCATCCCATTATGAGACTCTGAAAACTTGGAAGAGTCAGAAATTTTGCAGATAAACTCCTTTCTTGTATATTTCAAACCTCATTTCTCCTCCATTAACCATATACTTCCGGTGCTGGTACCACAGGTCATGTTCACATCAGGAATCCATCTGTGGCTTTGCGCTTTGGTTCATAACGCCAGTTACGTCAGTTAAATGAGTGGCCATTTTCCTCTCCTTACACCCTTACATTTTCCTTTCCTTACATCAGTTAAATGAGTGGCAAGCTTTCCTCAAAGCTCTTCCTGCACTGGGTGAACCATCTATGGAAGATAACTATATTTGGAAATAACTGAATGACATACATTTATTTCACAAAACTAAAAATAAATCTGTTCCTAACTCAACATCCTTGTAGCCAGATACCAAAAATGTTCACAGCCACTCCAGTGTCACCCCCTACAGAGGTGAGTGTGACAGATGGGAAGTCAGATTGGAAAGAGACAGCAGTGTTAGCCTACTGTGGTTAAAATACTTTACTTTTATAAAGTACGTATGACCTTGTGGAAACATTGCTAACACCTTGCCAAGGACCTGTAAGAAGCCCATTCTGGTCTGAGAGGTCTTGAAATGTTGGCTTTGTGAGCTCCTGGTGAATCTGCTCCTGGATCTTATGGTGGATGCCTACAATGTTGGTTGCAAAAACAGAACTTGTCCTTCTCAACAGGACTCTTCTCTTACTTGATGTGGTTCTAGAAGGACCTACTATCTTCTTCCTGAACCCACCACTCTGCACTCCCCCTTCCTCTTGATTGGCTCCTGGGGGAGCCAGTCAGAGGAACTTCCCACATACCCAGCATTAAATGGCCCGTAGATAGTCACCTGACCCAAGCAGGGGCAATTAGAACTAAAGATTGGAAAGTGTATCAGTCCCTTCAGTGCAAAGCTGTGAGATGCCAGCAAACATCATTGTCATCATCATCATCATCACCAAATTTTACTAACCGCTTTGTAGTATTTGCAATACTATTTGTATTTTATGTGGTAAGCCCCAATATCATCCCCATTATACAGGTGGGAACACTGAGGCTTGAAGAGGTTAACAGATGTGCTAATGGAACAGAGCTAGTAAGTAGAAAAGCTACAACCTGAGTCTGGGGAAAATTGACATGAGGGCTTCTGTGCTTGCCCACTACTCTACATTGCCCATTTGACTTCTGCTGTGTGAGGAAGCTGGTCTGAGAGAGTGGGGCCCACGTGCAATAAGACACAAAGATGGGTGGGAAGCCTTCAGGCTCAGATGCATCATTCTCTTCCTGGGCTGTGGTCCTGGGAACTTGGAAAAAATTTTGTGTTACCATAACTAGAAATCAAATTTCTTCCCACGATCTGTAAGGGTCTAAATGCAGTAGGATAGGAGGAAGAAAAGATATGAACCTATTCTGAGATCCTGATAACCCAAGCACTACCTTCCCTCCCAACTATACTTCCCTTGACACTTCTGATTACAAAAGGCTGATTTCCATCTTGCTGGCATCCTGTGGACTTGCCTTAGCATCTGAACCCTTCACTGCCCAGCCTGCATGGACCCATGAACTGACAATCACACATTGCCAGGGGACCTTCGGCAGCCTCTAGTCCAGCCCTTCCTCTTTACAGCTGGGGAGACAAGCTCAGGCAGGGAAGTGACCAGCTCAAAGTCCCACTCTGAGTAGGTGGCATGACCAGATGTCATAGCTCCCCAGTGACACCAGGTGAAAGGGCCAGACCTGGTATGGTTCCTACCATGCAGGCTGCTTTGGACTATAGGTTGGCTACCTCTGAAGAGGACAGCTGGTGGAAAGAAGACACAACCCATTTTCCTGATGTCATTCGGAAATGTGGCTCTTCTTCCTGCCAAGTAGTATGAAATATTTATCTTCTTAGTTAACAGCTGGCCAGTAGGTTTTATGCCCTGGAATCCATGTCTCAGTGGAGAATATATATTGGCTTGCTAAGTCTGGCATGCACACTGTGAGGTATATAAAGAACCAGATTTGTTCCAAAACCCAGATTTGTGCAAACTCCTCTAAATGTCCATCCATGGCTATAACTCCAAATTTCTTGGCACAATCAGCCTCACCAGGCTATGTTGCTTGTCAAGCTACAATGAAGATAGAACTGGGCATAGAAAATATGGCATGGAAGACTGGACAAAGCCGGGTGACCTCAATTCAAGGGGCAGGCACATGGAGCTGTGACTGATTAGGAGATTGTAGAGGACAGTAAGACCAAGGTCTTAGAGTTCAACTCTTTGGTTCAGATCCTGTATTTACTACTAACTAACCATAAAACCTTGGCAAATTGGTGAACCTCTTTGTGCTTTAATGACCTTGCTTATAAAGAGAGAGTATTAACAGTAGAGCCTGCTTTATAGGTGTCTTTTGAGAAACATATGAGTTTTCCTATATGTGAATAACCAAGAACAGTGATCCACTGCTATGATCAAGAACCTGTCATGGCATTGTGCAATCCACATCCCCCTTGAATCTTAATCACACTCCATGAAGTGCTTCTGAAGTCATACTGATGAGAAAACAAGATCTCGGGGATGAGGTACCCTTGCTCCCACTCCCATGGGCAGACCTTCCAAATCTCCATCATTCACTATTATCCTTTTAAGGTATCTTAGCTCTGAGGTCACGCTATCGTAGAGTTGGCTTTCATTTCCAACTTTCCTCTCTTGCAACTACATAAAATTTATATAATAGGATGTCTAATAGCTTTGACTGAGGCACCAAAGTGCAACAGATTTTAGATATCAAAGTGGGTGTTGAGATAGCACCTTGGTCACACTGGGTATGTGAAGGTCAAGCATGGAGTTTAGGAGATAGTTTTCAGGGAGTATGTCTTTGGAAAGGACAAGGGGCAGTGAATCCCACTTTACTGGAAATGGGCAGCATCTCCCCCTTCACTTCTAAAGATGGGCTTCAAGGAGAGGACTCATATAGGAAGCAGGGGTGTTAGCAGGCTGTAAGTGGGTACACAGAGCACTGATATCTCAAGGACAAGGGCTTAGCTGACTGACCATTAGCACATGCCAACAAAGTACGGCTATGTTAGGACTGGCTGCACTCAGAGTTTGTCAAAACGTAGGAAACACAGAACTTGGGAACATAGGAAACTCTGGGGGAACCCATTTCCAGTCCTGCCCAAGAAGACCACCTGGAAGGGCAATGGACTTCTAAGAAAGGAGCCCTGTGCAGGACACTGCTAAAATTAAAGGCTGGGGACAGCTGAAGGGAAAGAAAGGTGCTCTGGTCCAGGGAATGAGAGGTGGACCTTCACTCTGGAAGAAGATAGAGTCTCTGAAGAATCTATAGACATGTCCCTTGGGAGGAAGAACCAGCTTTAGACATCTTTCAGGCTCAGCGAGCACGAACCAGTTCTTCCAAAGGTCTGGGCCAGTTAAGAGAAACAAAACAGAATGGAGCAGTAGCCCAGGGCTAGCAAGAGTGAAGAGCTATTACCCGCCCTCCACCTGAAAGCACACGGGAGGGAGAAGTCTCCAGCCCCCAGATGGAGTAGCTGCAGGGGAGGGATGTTAACAAGAGCTGTGGGGACTCTGCCAATCCAGGCAGTACTGCAGGAAGGGAGCTAGTAGGGAAGGGGGAGACATCTCCTCTTGACTCCTCCCCAGCTCCCTGGTCTCCTGCTGGAACTTTCCACTGAGTGGACCAATTGGAAGCCAGAGGCAGAAGACAAGGACACCTGTTGATGATCCATGCAGGTCAATGAGGGGGATGGATGGAGGGTGGATCTAAGGGGCCACTGGAAGATTCCAGCACACATAGCATTACCCTTGGCCAGGAGCTCTTTGGACCTGTTGTTATACCACCTCTGACCACAGCAGGTTTGAAGGTCCTGTGACTGAAACAGAAGCTCCAGAAAGGCAGAGACTTTAAATGTCTGGTGTATACTTTGTCCCCAGCACCAGGAATGGTGTCTAGCATATAGTAACCAATGATTGATTGACGGAAAGAGTGAGCAATTGAATGTTCTCTCTCGTGTATGGAAGATAGCTCCCAAGCTGAGGGGATATGGAATCTACTGCAAATAATATCAACAAAAAACCTGCTTTGTCATTTCAGGAGAGAGGAGGGTCATAATGGTGCTTCTGGGGGATAAAATATTCAACAAGCACTTGCCAATGACAAGGAGACAGAAGTAAGTTTGGCTAAAAGGAGCCAGAACATGGATGGATGTCCCATCAGAGCTTATAGGAAGCTCTTTACATAGAGTATTACCTTCTTTTAACCCTGTTTCCTCTTCAATTCAACAAATACTTGTGCGGCCCCACTTGGCCCTGCTGAGCACTGGAGATAGAGTAATGAGCAAGACAGTGCAGCATTTGGGTCCTCTGAGAAGCAGGTGCTGAAGTCAAGTTAGGAATTTAAAAGGCTTATTGGAGTGGAATGTCATGAAAGGTAGAGGAGAGGAAGCAGGACGGGGAGGGAGAGCCTTGGACCCAGTGCAGATCTGAATGTCAGCAGTGGGCTCTAGAGCAAGCTGCCCATTTGGGGAGCTTCCAGCTGGGTAGGAAAGGCAAGACCCAAGTACCCTTGCCAAGTTCGGTCACAGGCTGTGTCTCAGATCAAAAACTGAGGTGGAGCCTCAAGCATTGGAGCAGGAGGCTGTCAGTTTCCTGCACCTCCCTTCCCCACCTCCACCCCCCACCCTGCAGCAGAACAGGGGTTCTGTCCTACAGGGCGATGCAAATGGCACTCCATGGCTTCCCCAAATAGACCTGGCATCACCTTCATGTTCTGGTTTGTGTTCCACTTCACAGAGCTGGCCATGGCATCCTTGGAAGAGCAAGAGCCATGCCTTTTCTTCCTTTGCTGTCTTCCGTGCTAATTCCATGATACCTAGATAGCTTTGAATCAGGGACTCACAAACTTATTCCTTCATTCATTCACTCACTCACTCAGTACACGTTTCCTGGGCACACACCCTATGATGGATATAGTTGGCGTTGGGATTGGATACAAAGTGCACACAGATTTAACTCTGCCCTCCAGGGGAGGGCATTCAGCCAGGAATGACAGAAAAGACATATTAAAATCATAGTAAAGAGAGAAGCACTGAGGATGATTGATGGTGCTGCTGTTGGTGGTGGTGGTGATTGTCTGAAACACTTCAGAGTGCTATAACTGAGTGCTTAACTAAGAGAAATCTGTTTCTCACAGTTCTGGAGGTTGGGAAATCCAAGATCAGGTGTTGGCAGATTTGATGTTTGGTGAGAGTCTGCATCCTATTTCTAAGACTGCATCCTCTCAGGCATGAAGAAGGGCCAGGGATATCCCTGGGGCCGTTTTTATAAGGCACTAATCCCGACAACAAGGAATCCACCGGCATGACCTAATCACCTTCCAAAAGCACCATGTCCAAATGCCATCATAGTGGGGATCAGGTAACAACGGAAATTTTCTGGGGGACACAGGCTTTCAGATAACAGTGGTGGTGACACTGGTGGTGGTGTGTGAGTCAGAAAGAGCAACACAGAACCACTTGATAGGGTCAGAGGGGGATAGGGTCAGGGAAGGGAAGGGAAGGGAAGGGAAGGGAAGGGAAGGATGACTTCTGTGTCTAGCTATTAGATAGTGATTTCTTGAAGACCAAGCTTCTCTGAGAAATCCATGAGGAGCAGGGCAGGAATTCTCCAGAGTACTGGCTGAGCAAGAAAGGAGCACAAAGCAAAGGAAATTGGAGCCAGGGGTCAGCAAGACTGGAATGGCATCTTAGGGGCCCTGGGCTCAGCTCAGCTGGGAGCCATGGATAGATTTTAAGCAGGATAGTGGCTTGGTTTGGGTTGTGCTCTGGGAACATAATTCTTGTTGGAATCGTGGAGATGGACTGAGATGGTAGAAATTAGACCCAGAGAGGTAACACAGTTCAGGACTTGGTTGAGATCAAAGGCACTGGGGACGTGGATCAGGACCAGAGCAATGAGAATGGAACACACCGAGGGAAGAGTGAAGACATGTCATAGCCTGTTGACTAGCACTCTGATAATTCCCAGACAGCCCTCTGCATACTGTCTGGGCAACGGTACCATGCAGAGTCCTGCACTTGATGTTGCTGACTTCAGGTAAAATAGCCTGAAAAGGGAAAGAGGAAATCTTATTTGTTGTTGAATATGTGCCCAGTAATTGGCATAGATAACATCATTTAAACCTTGCAGTAGCCCAGAAGGCTAGAAGTGGTCACCCTGATGTTACAGACAAGGAAACAGAAGCACATAGAGAGTAAGGCATTTACCAAGTGAGTGACAAGGCTGGAACTTGAACCAGAATCGTCTGATACCAAAGGCCCTGGAGCTTCAGGCACTTTGTCTTCATGTTGCTAAAAGATTCCACTAGTTGTTTGCTCCCTGAAATGAAGACTAGGGACAGACTGAGCCCCTGGGACTGGAATCACATGCACATTCCAGAAAGAGCCAGTTGCTCAGTACACATATCTCTTGCAGTATTTTTTTGCCTTTTTTAGACACTTGGAATTCTGGCAGGTACCCCCCTACTTCCTGTGGCTCCCACAGAACAAACACAGCAGCGTTCAGTGGAGTTTCTTACAGCATCTCTATAAGCCCTTCCTCCAGCGTCTGAAGGTGGCTTCTTAACTGCAGGATCCACGGACTTGTTTGCTCATGCGGCCAACTGTGTGGACTACCAGATACTATGCTGGGCCAGAGGCTCTGGAGATGAGTGGGACATGTTCTCTGGCCACAGCTAAGTCACAGCTTGGTGAGGAAACAGATAGGTCACCATCCCGTTTCCCAGAATGCTTCATCAGCCTGGGGTGAGATAGAACATGACAGAAGCTCATCTAGAAAAGGTGGTGCTTGAAGAAGGAGTAAGATTTGGTCATGGGATTAAAATGGGAGGATGTTCTAGGCAGAAGAAACATCAAGTACAAAGGTGCCAAAAGACTAGAAATGATGGGACCATCTCCAGCTCCAGGGCATGTGCATGCCAGAACTCTCTACCGCTGTGTAAGAACACCAGGTCATCCAGAACTTGGAGTTTTGGTGGGTTTTTGTTTTATTTTTTCAGATAACAGAAGTTTTATTTATTTTTTTATTTCCTTCATGGACTTCAGGTGCACTGAATTTGATTAATCATAATCCTTGTTTCTTTCTATCATTACCTGTTCACATTTGAATCACTTTTAATCATTTTTTAAAAGTATTTATGATTGAAGTATAGTTGACATATGATCTTTCAATGTCAGTTGTACAACATAGTGATTGAATAATTCTTTCCTTTTAATTTCAGTTTTTCTTTGAAGTAAGCTCCACACCCAATGTGGGGCTTGAATCACTACCCCAAGATCAAGAGCTCCACACTCTACCAACTGAGCCAACCAGGTGCCGCAGTGATCCCACAATCCTGTACATTATGTGATGGTCGCCATGGTAAGTCTAGTTACCACCTGTCACCATATGAGTTATTCCACTATTATTGACTAAGTTAGCTACGCTGTACTTTTTATCTCCATGACTTATTTATTTTATAACTGGAAGTCTATACCTCTTAATCCTCTTCACCTATTGGGTCCATCCCCTTGCTCAGACCATGACCAGTTTGTTCTTTGTTTTTAACCTCAAAATTTTCTCGAAGTGTGGGCTTTTAAATTCCAGGCTCACATGATTCTTTCCAGAGTCCATGTTCGGAGGTCTGAATGATCTGCCTTCAATTGGTAGGATGCCATCCATGTTCAGAAATGTGCATTCACCTTGACAGCCAGCCTCAACTTCTAAAACGTTTATGAAACATGCTATAGGCCCTTATTCAACCTCTAAAATATTTAACAGCCAAAGGGGAGGCAGACCTGCAAAGAGTGGGCCATAGCCCTGGGCTCAGACTGGCTCCATTCTGCACCAAGTCACTCTTGAAATCAGCTCTTTTGTTAGAAATCAAATATTAATATGAAAAGTGAATAATTCATTATTGAGGCTGAGTCCCTGAGAAACTCAGTAGAAATCCGTAAGAGGAGCTTTTGGTGCCCCAAAGACTATAGGCCCAACTCTTTCTACCAAGTTCAGATTCAGAGGCGCTGGGTCCACCCATGGGCCCTGGCCCCAGGCTTCCCCGAACTGCCTACCAGCTCCCTTACAGACCAGCAGTGCTGAATGCCTCCCATTTGCTTCTCCAAACCACCCTCTCTCCTTCTCCACTCTGCTCTGTGCTCCAAGAGGTTGAACTCCATGGATAGTGTCAATAAGTGCCCTTGACCTCTAACCTCCAGTTGGGGTCAGCCACTGGGGAGCCCCAGTGGAGAATGCAGCCATTGAGGAGGGGTAGGATCAGGAATCGACTCCTTCAGCTCCCTCCCTGATGGATCACTATGGGCTCATCGGAAGGCCACATCTTTCCTAGGGTGGCCGGTCTAGAAGTCCTCTCCGGGCTGTGGTACCCACTCCCTCCTCCTGCTCCTCCATATGGGGATTACAGATCCTCGAGATGCACGGCACTGCCCCTCAGTATTGGCCTTAACCTCTGTTCTTAGATTTGTATTCAGTTTAATCTTATAAAATTACCATTTTGAAGATCAAAAATGATCAAATACTGGCAATCTCATAGGTGTCAACCTAATAAATTATTTTTATTAAACCTGCCTCAATTTACCAAGGTGTATGTGCTATTTCCTACCATAACCCTGGCTGAAACAAAAAATACATGACCTCGTGCTAATTACTTAACCTTTGCATGCCTCAGTTTCCTCATCTATCACGTGAAGACTATGCGAATACTAGTACCTATTTCAGAGAGTTGTTCTAAGAATCAAATAAGCTAATGTACATCAGACAGTAAAACAGTACTTGGCAAGAAATATCCCTGTTCAGTGGATGTTGAAGAAGATCATACCCATTCCATGGAAATTAACTCCATGAGAGAGAAGAGTCAGAAAATGGACTCATGACTATCTGAGCAGGAAGGGGATGGGCTCCTCTGTAATCTCCAGTGGAGAAGCATGGAAATAATTTAGGTACATGTGGTTGCCATCACTGGAAACTACATTCATATGATCTACTTTAGCTAATCAACTGAAAATCTATTGAGTGCTTACAATATGGCTGCCAGGCACCATGGAAATACAACAGGGAGCACATCAGGGACTCTTATCTTCCCCAGAGTCATCTCCTTAGAGGGACTCGGACAAGGAAGTCAAAAACTACATTGTGAAGTACTAAGAAATGCAATAATGAGAAAGGTCAGGGGCAGCATAGGGCCCTACGGAGCACGGCCCCCGATTCAGGAAATCAGAGCATCGCTTTCCACAGAAGGAACTGTCTGATCCCTGACCCAAAGGAGGAGTAGGAATCATCCGAGCAAAAGATCCAGGTGGGAAGGGAACGGCATTCCCACAGAGAGAACAGGATGTCAGAAAGCTAAGAGATGAGAAACTATGGTGTATATATAGAGGAGTCAAAACAAAGTTCAGTGTGGCTGGAGCCTGTCCTTGGGGCCTAGGTCAGTCCCTGATACATAACAGGTACTTAACAATTAATGCCAAAACATGGTACAGCCACATCTCTAATGCATTGATATATGGAGGAAAATATTCTCCAGCAAAGTACTGTCTCTGTCTGCCAGCTTACCGAACGCTGTTGTTCATCTCCGTGAAGACAGCTCGCTGGGCCCCTTGCCAACCCCCTTCTGCCCTGTTCACTCCCTCTTTATCAGAATGTCAGAAACGAAGAGTCGAGATCTCTGGAACGCAGAGAGCAGGAGAGGAAGGTGGCAAGAGGCTGGGAGCCAAACCGGTGGAAAAGAGCCTTTGAAGGCAATTCAACGTATGTCGAGATCTCAAAACAAAGGAAGATATTTCTTCTTTCATCCCAACTACCACTTGCTGCAAAACATAAGCCCATCCAGGTCAGTTTCCTTCAATCATACTCCGTTGTGGTTCATTTTCTTGCAACGTCCTGCTGCTGCCAGGGTGTAGATGCCCGAGACAGTCTATGGAGGGGTTGGAACAAATCATAAGTTCCTGTTATGTGACTATTAAATGTGGTGTGTATCACACACACAGATGCTGCTGCAATAGTAAATGTATGTGATGTGTGAATCAGTGGTACATGTGTAATACACAAAGAGAGGGGACCCAATGTAAGACCCTCTTCGAGTCAAGCTGACCCTAATGAAAAAGTACCAACCATAGTTTCACTCTCCAACCCTTTTCTGCTCGAACAATTAAGGGTTGGGAAATTAAGCTCTGGGAGTCCTAAAATGTAACCCATAAATTAAGGTTGACTTGTTTTCTAAGATACTGTTGCTAGATTCTAAGATATTGTTATTAGATTCTAAGATACTGTTGCTAGATCCCACCCTTTAACTGCAAAGTTCTTGCTTCTGTGCTCCTGCTTCGCCTCGTTTTCGGATCTAAGATTGGTGACTTCAAATTTCTCCCAAGACAAAGACATTTGTGTGTCAAAATATGATTGACAACTACAGAATGCTGTAAACTATGATTTATTACTTATTTTGTCTTGTCAAAGCCCTTAAGAACCCTGAGCTCCTGCTCTGCAGCGCTCTGTCCTGAGGACTTGCCAACCCTCGGGAGGGGCGGTTCGGCCCAACTAAAATAAACCCATACACCGTTACCGTTTGTGTCCGTGGGTTTCACTCTCAGTGACTCGCTTCAGGAGAAAAGGTCTAACACCCAACACTCAGGGGATCCGAGTAAGGGGCCCTGGAGCCAGGCTGTTTGGGTTCTGCTCTCGTGTCTGCTGAACACTTGGCCAAGTTGTTGAATCTCTCTGAGCTTTTGTTCATCTGTAAAACCGCAATAATAAATGTCACCACTTATAGGGGTGCTACGAGAGTTAGATGGTTGTAGAAATGTGAAACACTTAGGGTGGAATTTGAAACTTAATAAGTGATCTGTATTTGTTCTTTTTACTATTACATAGTCCATGTATGGACTGGAGGGGGTGACAAGTAGTTTAGGCTTTTGTGGTTATTCTTTCCCTTGAAGTACCATTTCTAACCCTTTCTTTGATGCTAGGCATCCTCTCCTCCAGGAAGCCTTCCTTTCCTGCCCCTGCCCTGCCTGGTGGACATGCACAGCCCCACACCCACCCCGTAGTGGGCTTGCCCGTGTCTGGATTATCAGCATTTTCTCCTAGCTGACTGCTGACCTTGGGACACAGAGGAAATATCCAGATGCGTAGTGAAGGTTCCTGGCACAAGGTGGATGTTTTCAGTACATGAGCGTGAAAATAAATGGAATTTATCTGAATTCGAAACAGAACTGCTTTCAAATCCAAAGCAATTTACCAGCACAGCCCATGTGCCTAGGGGGAAACCTTTGCCAGCCACACAGAAAAAAATTTAGCAAGATGCACCCCACCCCTCACCTCCATTCCCTCCGGAAGAGGCAACCAAGATCCTTCTCTCTAAAGAGAAATTAATTCTACCCAGAAATAAATCCCCAGTGAGCCTCCCAAGGAGGCCATTAGCAAATCACAGTTCTCCACTGGCAGGAGTCTTTTCCTCTGGAAGTCCCACTGAGTCACCACTGAATTCTCTTCTCCTGCTAGCAGCTGGCCAGAGCCTGAGGGATGGCCAACAATTACAGGACAGTAAATATTTCAGCAGCACGGAGTTAGGTTCTCAACTGCCAACAGGAAGCAGTTTCTCTTTCCTTTAAACCGTTTATTAAAACACAAGGTTAACTCCAGCAAGGGAATATGTTTTCCTGCCTCCTCCTCCAATTAGCCAGCTCCTTCAGAGCTGAGGGTTTGTTTTGTTTTGTTGCTTTAGCAAATCCTCTGCTTGAACTGCAGGTACAGCGCTTACTCCTCGGGGGACACGGACCTCCCAGACTTGCAAACAGAGTCAAATCCCGTCTCTCCCACGAACCAGCTCTGTGACCTTAAGGCAAATCACTGTGCAGCCTCCTGGGCTCAGTCCAAGAATATGGGGGTGGAAATACCGACCTGCATGTTGCAGAGAGAGTTCTGTGATTTAAAGAATATGGCAGCGGCTAGCTCCAGGGCTGGCACCCTGAATGCAATCAGCAAACTTGATGTCTACTCAAGAGCCACTCCCTTCTCTGTAACTAAGCTCCTGTTTTGTTAAATGGATAAAAGAAGCTATAGCCTTCCCAGCCCGGACATGGTAATCCTATCCCCCATCCATGACTGGTTTAAGAAAGACTCTAAGATACAACACATTGGCCAATGAGACACGAAGGGGAAATGTGCTGGGGGGAGGGCCAAATGTCTCTTCTGGCAAACGTATCTTCACTTCCAAAAAGGATACCTTAAGGAGTGACATAGGCAAGAGGGGCCATCACCAATTTCCCCCCTCTGCAACAATGACTTGACAGCCTCTATGGGAGCTTTGGGGGTGTCCAGGGAGGAGATTGCAAAACCCTGGTGTAGCTCAAGACCAGGAAGGGCTGTGTTGCAAAGACAGACTCACTGACTGTGGTCCTTGCTGTAGACCCGCTACAGCTCAGTTGGTCTTGGTCTTGCCACCAACACCATCTGCCAAAGGGCCCTACAGTAGTCACCCCTGCATGTGCCCCATGTAACGTCCTGCTGACCTCAGTCCCGGCTGTGGGCCCTGAAGCAGCCCATGACCTGGCTCTAGCCCCTCTTGGTCACAGGCCTGCCCACCTGGAGACAGGACAGGAGACACACCCATCTGTGACCCTGGTCAGGACCATGGTCTGACCACAGATCTTGAAACAACCCTGTATTCTGGCTCTCACCCCTCTCCACTATGGACAAGGAACACTCCTGCCTGCTCAGGGACCTGCTGGGAGATGTGACCTTCTGTGCCCCCCAGACACAGACTTGCAGACCTTCATCCCATCTTGGGCCTTGAATCAGCCTTATGATTTGGCTCCAGCTCTTCCCAGCCATTACCCAGGACTGATTCTGCCTGCCCAGGGGCCTTCTTAGTGACCTATCAGGAGTCCTCCCAGGGCCCCAGGGGGGGCCATACTCATGTGTGTACCTAGAACAGGCCTACTGTCTGTAGACCCTGAAATAGACCCTGTCCCAGTGCAAACCCTACCTACCAATGTCCTGAAGGCTGCCATTCCATTCACCAAGGGACCAGACAGAATACACACTCACCTAAGCCCCTGGTGACAGGCCTACCAACCACAGACCCCACTGCAGACCCAGGCACAGCCATGTGACCCAGATCCAACCCCAGTCAGCTGCAATCCCAGAGACAAGGCCATTAGCTTGGGAACCTGACATGAGAAGTCTTTACCTCATGAAGCCAGTCTATAAATATTGGATGAGATGTTTACTCTTTCAAATGCAGACACCAGTGCAAGGCTACACGGAACACAATGAATCAAATAGCCATGACATCCCAAAAGGAAACTCACAACATGCCAGGAACCAACCCCCAACAAATGGAGGTCCACAAAATGCCTGACATTTCAAAATAATCATCTTCAAGAAGCTCAATGACATGCAAGAGAACACAGATACACAACTAAATGAGATCAGGAACAAGGCTTGAACAAAATGACTTGAATAAAGAAATAGGACCCAACAGCACCGCTGGAGCTGAAGACCATGGGGACAGGGCAGACACAGACCCAACAGAGGGCTTCCGCAGGAGACTTGAGAACCTGCAGGAGAAAGAATCCGTGAACTCCAGCCAACCTATGTAAAAGAGCTGCAAAGGCTTTGTCAAATTAACATTGGTTACGTGGAGCGTGGGCGTCAGATGATGAGTTGTCATTCCACAAAAGGCCACAAGAGAAATTGAAGTAGGGAATCTATTATACTTAGGTCCTGGAGGACGTGCATGGCCTTCTTTCCAGGACCACACGGGACATCGAATTAGAGTGCAGGTAGACAGAGAGTAACAGGGCCCTGGGCCATGCCTTCACCAGGGGCTGTGGGTGGAGAGCTTTGGGGTTGCCAGGCTAAGTGTGAATTGGTCAAGTCAAACCAAAGAGCACAGGATTTTGGCAAACTCCAGGGAGGTCTTATCTAAGGGATGCACCGAGGGAAGTGGGGGGAGACTGTTCAGCACAAGGGCTGCTGGGAAGTCATATCAGGAACTTCTGTTTACTTGTGACTCTGCAACTGTTTTCAAGGACGCGTGCTTGCGTGAGAGGCTAGTGTCACTTTAAGGCCCCTGCAGGCGGCCCAGACAAGCAAAATGGATGCCAAGAGAGCAAAATCATGGGGTAGTTTAGCTAAACCCTTGACAGGAGCAAAAAAAAAGAAAGAATGAAAAAAGAGCGAAAGATGCACACAGGCTCTATGGGACGTCATCAATGAACTAACCTCACACACATGAGGAGAAAAAGGAGGGACAGAAAGCTTACTTAAACAAATGGTGGCTGAGAACATCTCAACTCTTGGAACGGATAAGAACATCCAGATATGTGAAGTTCAAAGGACCCCACGTAAGATCAACCCAAAGAAAATCACCCTAGACGCATTCTGGTCAAATTGTCAACAGGCAAAAAAGATACCTCAAAAGGAAATATATAAATGTAGCAAGTAGGTGTTTTGCATTGTCAGAGGTTTGCATTGTGATGTCCGGAAGTGCTGCAGCCATTTTGTGACCATGAGCTGAGGCACTTGAAAACAAAAGCAACCACACAGAGGTGACAAAGTAGAGGTCGTGAGGCCGTGATGCTATCACTGAGCCTCTCAGTTAAGCAGTGCTGACTCGACTCTACTTCTGGCCATTCTAATTTCTGGTTATGTGAATGGATTTCAGCCCTTTATTGTTTAGGCAACTTTCAATGGCATCCTCTGTTGAGTTGCATGTCACATGCAACCGAAATCATGCTAAAAAGAACACCACCCAGAATAAAAGTGGTAGATCTCATCATGGAAACTTTACCGCTCGACCCACCGAGCCAGCAGCCAGCAAAGCATTAAGGAGCACCTACTGTGCATGCATAACTTCAATCTCAAAGTCTGCAATTGTCACATAAACTTAAAGAAAAAAATACCAGGACATGTTTTCTCTTGGCTCATCTTAAATCCAAAATATAAATCATAGCCATAGTGGTAAGGATGATATCTGTGCTGATTAAGATTTTAAAAATATTGTTAATGTTTATTTATTTTTGAGAGAGAGAGAGACAGAGTGTGAGGAGGGAAGGGGGAGAGAGAGAGGGAGACACAGAACCCAAAGTAGGCTCCAAGCTGTCAGCACAGAGCCCAACACAGGGCTCAAACTCATGAGCAGCGAGATCATGGCCTGAGCTGAAGTCAGATGCTTAACTGATGGAGCCACCCAGGCACCCATGATTAGGATGTTTAGTGACAGACAGTAGGGCCTAATCTAGCTAGTGTTGCTGGAAGCAGAATGTATAACGTGGTTGTTAGGAGCTCACCGAATCTCCGGGAAAGCCAGAGACGAGGACCTGGAGACCACAAACCCAGGAACAGTATCCAAATCACCCCCTGCATGGCTCCCAGGCTCCCAGCACTCAGAACTCACAGCCTCCGGGGACAGGCCTCCCCAGATGCTGCTCACAGGACAGAACCCTGCTGGCTCTGAGATCTTGAGGCTCCCTGTGCCCCCATCCTCCCCATCCTCACCAGGAAAGGAGTCTAAGTGGGCTCTGTTTCCAATGCTTCTGCCCCCTCTCCCCCATATCAAAGCTTCACATGACTGCTTCTGATGGTCTCAGGGTGGCCCACATTCTTAGCCTCAAGAACACCTAGGAATTGATTTCTGGTCTCCACTTGGGAAAGAGGGACTCAAAATGTGGCAGTTTCCAAAATACAGATAAAGTGTTCCTAAATGTGGAGTGACATGACAAAAGTCCATTATACCATCTGTTCAGGGCTTCGTTTCTCTAGAAAACTCTTTCTGGACAAGCTACCAGTTGGGGAGGCTGACATGATGACTTTTGGGACAGTAGTGGTTGGGTTCCTTGACTGGAAATCTAAAGATCTGGGTTCGTGTCTTCGCTTCAACACCCGTCTGCTGGGGTAAGTAACTTGCCAGACTGTTAATGGTGATCCGGTGAGCACCCCTTCCCGAGACTTCTGCATCTGGAGCCCCTGACTCTCACGCTTCCTGGTTGAGGGCTCAGGGTCAGAGAGGCTGGGGTTTAGTCCTGGCTTGGCTGCTAACTGCCTTGGTGACCTTGAGAATGTCATAGAACCCTTTGTGGCCTCGGTGTCCATGCTCTATAATGGTGAGCCAGGCCAGCTGGTGTCTAGATGTCTTTCCTGCCCTATTCCATGCCCCTGAAAACGTGTTGTCACATCCAGCAACTCTTCAACACAACTCTAGTTTCTGTCCATTTTGCAGGAATCACCAAAAAGCATCCCCAAGGATATCTGATGTCCAAGCATTAGTAAACTTGCTCCAAATATCTCCCAAAAGTGACCAAGGAGTGTTTTGCAAACAGAGCACCACGTCAACACCTTCTAATAATACAGCAACCTCTCCCCAAAGCCGTGCCACTGGCCCAGCTGCCCAGCTGACTCATCCACCTCAGGAAGACAGACGGCTTGGCCTTGAACGCCAGCCTCTGCCAGCCCCTCGGGCCCCTGCTGGCCCACGTGCAACATTCCACTCCACTTTCCTCCAAGGAGTCCACAGACTGCCGTCCACACCGGCTCCCGGTGAGGAGTGACTTCCTTATCTCTCACCCTAGAAAATGCAGGCACTGTAAACACAGCAGTCTGTGTCCCTGGAGAACATGTCCAGGAGCCTGTGATGCGTACACTGCAAACACCTCCGTTCCCTCCTGCAGGCGACACCCCAGTCCTCCTAGACCGCGGGAGCTAGGGCTGACATGCCTGTTTGTGGACAAGCCACGAGCTCTTTTTCCAAGCTAGCTCTGTCTCCATCCTTAAAAACGGAGCCAAAACTACCAGCCCCAAAGAATTAGCCAGTGAATGTATACAGAAGATCCTAGCCAGTGCCCGGCATGTAGGAACTCAGCATAAGCTCCCTTTCTTCCTTCAATGCCCCCTTGTCACCTGGACCCCCCCCCTTTTCCAGGGGGCTCCCAAATGAGCCCCCACCCCTCCTTCAGACCTGTCTCCTGGAGCCTTCAGGGCTCCTCACACCAATGTTCTACCCTCACACCTGTTCTCTGTTCTGACTGCCCCCCACCACCCGCCCCAAGATGCCTCACCCTGCAGGAAACCATAGCGACCTGGTTAAATGAACTAGAATGACAGGCCAGTCTGATAACTGAGATGCGGCAGTGGGAATGACACCCTGTAGTATGTGTGTATGTATGCAGTGAACGGATCATACAGTGGGAATGACACCCTGTAGTATGTGTGTATGTATGCAGTGGACGGATCATACAGTGGGAATGACACCGTGTAGTATGTGTGTATGTATGCAGTGGACGGATCATACAGTGGGAATGACACCCTGTAGTATGTGTGTATGTATGCAGTGAACGGATCATACAGTGGGAATGACATCCTGTAGTAGGTATGTATGTAGTAGGTATGTATGTAGTATGTATGTAGCATGTATGTATGTAGTGAACAATCACTACAACTTGTATTGCAAACCTGAAGTAAGGAGAAGAGGCGCTGTAGGTGCCGTAACCAGGCTTCTTGGAGTTATGGTTCCAGCTGTTCAGACCCCTGTCCCCGGTTGGGAACTCCCGGAGAGCTGGTGCTGCACCCCTTGTGCTCTTGTTACACCTGTGCCCTGAAGCTGGGCCCACTGTGGGTGAGGGGCGGGGCCCACCGGCCGTGAAAGGCGGCGACTCCACTGTGTGCGGGGAATCCCACCCCCACCCTGAGAACCCGGAGGCCACCGGCCTGCCCTAACTGTTGTGGCACCTGGGGCGTCATCCCTCTTCTTAGCTTCCCTCCCCGCTCCTCTGAAATGAGTGTGTTCCCTAAAATGGCTGATGGGTGTCAAGAGTGAGCTTTGGGTCAGATGCTCCGGCAGGTTCTACACACATGAGCACGTTCAGTCGTCACTACAGCCCCGTGGAAAGGCTCATGACCATCCCCACTGAGAGGAGAGGAAACAGGCATGGTCCCAGGTCACATAACTGCTAAGTGGTAGGAGCAGGATTTGACCTTCAGAGCCCGTGCACTGCCCACCCCACTGATCCTGTCCCTCCGCACCGCAAAGTGACTTCATGAACTCAGAGAAGAGGAAACAAAATCTTCACATGCCACGGGCCCAGGGATCCCCTCGTGAAAGAAAGGAGAGTCGTCGCTGTGGCTAGCATTTGCCTTCGCCGGTTATGCCACAGCGACGTGGCAGAAGGTGTGAGTCACAGGCTCTGCAGCCAGACGGACCCGAGTGCCACCCTACTCTGTTGTGCGTTTTACCAGGGCACAGGCACTTACACTCTTGGCACCTCAGTCTCCCCACCTGTAAAATGGGCCTGATCCTCTACCTCGATGGCCACCACGGTAAGGCCTGAACGAATCATGCACGCGAAGGGCCGCGCATGACTACTGCCTTTCGATCCCAAAACAAGTTCAGCTGTTTTGCTTAAAAGATGCTGAGTTTCCGCACAGGTTCAAAGGTGAGTTCAACTCTCCCCAGTTCGGCCCCTCTCCCCCAGTTCCTCTCCCCCTCTATCTCTCTTGCACAAATAAAGCTGGTCATTTAAAACAAGAAAGGGGAAAACTTGCCGCTCTCGGCCTCCTCTGGCTTCCTTTCCCACCAGCTGCTGTTGCCATGGTAACCCACAGGCACCTGCCTGCTTGAGTCTCAGCTGTGCCTCCCCGGCTCCCTGGGTGTGCAGCCGGCCTTTCCCCTGCCCTGGGAGGCCCAGAAAGCCACATCGAGGGCTCCCCTGTTTGTCCCTAAGTGTCCCAGCCAGCACCCCATCCTTGCTGCTTTCTCTGGGTCTTACACTCAAGAGGCAGGAAGGGCTGTTCCAAACAGCTGCCCCCAAAGCGGTGGCAGCCTCCATTCATCCATCCACAGAAGGGAACAGCTGGCTGCTGGGTGTGGGCCCGGAGCCAGGCAGAAATCTGCCGTTCTGAAATGGACGAAGAGGACCCTTCCTTTCACCAGTGGGGAAACTGAGGCCCAGAAAGGGGAGGAGACTGCCAGGTCCCATGGAGGGCAGCCATGCCTGTCTCTCAACCTGGTGTTCAGAACCCAGGCGAGTACCACACTTTTGTTCCCATTGGCCACACACACGCCCACGCTTTCCATCTGCAAGTGGAATGGCACCTTGGAGCCACCGATGACGGGCAGAGCCGACCGGTCTTCACAAGGCTCCGCCTCCAGCTGCAGTTGGCAGGGTTAGTAAGCGCCCTGACCTCCTTGGGAATGTCCTCTTGGCATGGCCGCGGCAGGCCTTCCCCGCCGTGGCCCGTCCACAGACTTCCTGGTGTGCGCGGAACCTCTCCTGCGCGTCTGGCTCCTTACCACGGGCCCAGCCAGAGCAGTTGCGGCCACAGCCAGCTCTGCTCCACTTACCTGTCAGCCCCATCTGGGGACCGACGACGTCACCCGCACCGGCTCCAATTCCCCCGGGGCGCGCTTTGCTTATGAAAATGCGCATGCCATCCTCCTCTCCGGCACCATGGAGCGGTTGTGTTCGTGTTCGGCAGCACAGATGCAGCCTGCTCGGGAAAGGGAGGGAGGGAGAGAGGGCATCCACAGAATCTAAAAATGAACGTGCAGTGAAACGTCAGCACTGGTTCCCCGAAAGGTAACTGGTTGGAGGGGAAGATGGCTACTCAAGGGCTCTGATCACTTTATAAGGAAGCCTTAAAAGTGAGCGCCCCTTGCTAAGTGCTCCTGCTACAAGGAGGGGTGGGCAAAGGCCTCCCAGGTTCAGGGACCCGGTGCGGGAGCCCAGGTCGTCATCACGCCCATGACTCAGTGAGCCCTCCCTGTCTGCCAGGTGCCTGACCAGGCTTCCCGATCCTAGCTCCCAGCCACACATGCTTCCGGCCCATGCACCTGTTCTGCCTTCTCCACTGCCCTGCTCCTTGGGGACACCCGCTTTCAATTCTGTCCGCTGCTCCATTGCACAGGCACGTCCATAGGGACATGCTTGGTTTCAGGCACCGTCTATTCACTTTCTGCTCTGGTGCGTGGCTCTCTTTTACCACCTCCCATGCACCCCCCCCCCCCGCCACATACACACTTCCTGCCGTCATCTTCTCCACGTGGCTTGTTCATCATCTTGTTTAGAGCTGAAGTTGGTTTTGCATTATTATGAAGATGTGAAGGCAAAACCAAGCCGAGCCATGTGGTACGTTTTGTTTTCCTGGCATGGTGGCCACAGAAATGCACCTGTCCAATCTCTTGCTGCGGGAGTTTGCTTTAGGTGCTGCTCCTCTGGGCCCATGGCCACGTTGGCTCCAGGCCACATTCCTGCAGCCCGGGAACTGAGCGTAGGCCTGTTCCTGCAAAACTCAAAGCTCCTCCAATGTGCATCATTGACTGGAGAGTGTTCCATCCTTCCAGACGCCTCTTGGAGGGAACTGCACCTGAGACCACATTCTCCAGTCTGCCCTGCATGCAGTGTGAGGTCTCTCCTGACTTCTCTTCTCTTTTTGTCATTCACGGCGTCGCTCCGTCAATCTCTTGAACATCTCATTCCATGTCTGTCCTTCTCATCAAACCTGGACTGTCTGTCACTGTTTCTCCCCCACATCCTTTGTCTAGATCTTCAGTGTGCTCATCACTGATTCAACCCTGGACACTGCTGGTATGTCAGTCTCTTCCAGATGCGTCCCAACACACCAGGTGATCAATCACTTTCATCAGGAAGTAGCCTCTCCTGGAGCCTCTCACGCGCCCCCAGCTGGACTTCCTCCCTGCACCTGTTGGGGTGTCCCTCCACCTGTCCTTTTACCAGCATCCCGGGGATTCCACTCACCTCTCCCTTTTGATCCTCCCCCTGCCCCCAGTCTATGTGCCTTGCTCTCCCATGACTTACCCCCTCCCGTGGTCCCCCACAACTTGCAGAAGTTTCCTGAAGAGGGGTACAACTGTACGACCGTCTTCAGTCCAGCCTCGAGCTGTGATGAGGGTCTGGCCGGACACTCTGTTCTGGGTGGGGCTCATCCTCCTGCAGAATTTGGAAGGCTTCACTCCACGGTCCCCTCACATCCAGGGCTGGTGTTCAGAAGACTGAAGCCACTCCAATTCCCCATTCTCCATGTGACATCGTTCCCCCTCTGACAGCCTGCCGGATTCCCCCTCGCCCACCACTCTCCACAACCTCCTGCCCCATGCCTCAGTGTGCGCAGGCCTATTTCCTCCATTGGCTTTGGCCTCGGTGAGTCTCTAAAGGCAAGAAACTCAATTCCTTCAAACCTAGAAAAGCAACCTGCATTGTTCTTTATGGATGACTTCCTCCTCTCTGTTTCCTCTTCTTTTCCTTCTTTGCAACTCCTTTTATCTAGATATTGGACCTCCTAAACCAGTCTTCATGTTTCTTACCATTGGACTTCCTCTGCTTTCTAGGAGACTTTTCACCTTTACCATGCAACCCCAGAATAGAATCTTTATTTCTGCAATCATATCTTTTAGTTTCTGAGAGTTCCTTCTCTCAGTCTTGGAATGGTCCTTTCGACAGCATTTCCTTCTGCTTAAAGCGTTCTTTGCCGTGAGAGAAGATGTTAATGATACTAATTGTTAAGACCAGGGAGGATCATTTATTTGGAATTCACTCGTCTCTGATAGCTTCTGTTTCTTCTCAAGTGACTTTGGTTCATTTGTTTTGATAGCTTTTATATAGTAAGCGTGTCTTCAGATTTTCTTGGCTGATTGGTAGTATTTACAAGTAGTCATTAAAAAGCGAACTGGAAGCCTCGCTAAGGCAGAGGCTGAGCTCTTGATGGTGCCCATAGTGGGTGGTCGGCTGGGCATTTTCCTTGGGAAACCTCAGATTTTGGTATCTTTGGTTCTTTCATATCAGGCTGGTTAAATTTCCCAGAGGGACTCCCGATGTCTTTCTGGACGCCAATGGAGGAAGAAAACCATTGTTTTCAATCATGTCAGCAGAGCCATACCCAGTCTATTTCCAGACAGATGTGTTTATGACCCCCTCCTCTATATGAAGAATTATTTTCAGTAATAACCATGTAAGGGGTCCAATTTCTCTACATCCTTGCCAATACTTAGTATTTTCTGTTTTTTTACAACAGTCATCCTAATGGATGCAAGGCAGACTGACTTTTAATCAGTTCTATCACTTTTGTGAGGCTCTCTACAATGATGTGTGCTCAGCTTGCCCACACTCAAACCCCTTCCACCGCCTTCCCTTGTACTTAGCAGAGTTGAAGCATGTGGCATTCTCCAGAAAATCCCCCCGTCTTCCAACATGGCGCCCTGGACATCCTAACTCCTAAATCCAGAGCCCCACATTTAACCTCCCCAGAGGTTAAATTCTGCTGGGAAGGGGCAGGGGCATGCCCAGTGAGGTGGCAGGAGGAAGCTGGAGGTCTAACCACTTATTGAACTTTCAACGGATTCGTCTGTTTCTAGCCCCAAATCACTCCTACTTCCTGCACACCAGTTCCGGTCTTTGGAGCTCTGCAATGTTATCTGTTGTTTGCAGGCCCAGATGGCTCAGGATTTGTGCTCTGGGCTGCTCAGCCATTTCCTCTCACGCACCTGGTTTCCAGCTCAACAGTCCAGTTCTCAAATGTGCTGTCTCCTCTCCTTCCTTCTTTGGCTTTGAGAGGCTAAGGCTTCTTAAAACACCCTGTGCTGTGATTTTGAGGAGATTTCAGAAGGGAGCAAAGCCGAATCCATCCACCCCATCTGCCATTGTTACACCAGCTTTAATTGGGCCTTATTGGGCATTATTTAATTTATTTTTTTTCCCATAATATTTTATTGTCAAATTGTTTTCCATACAACACCCAGTGCTCTTCCCCTTAAGTGCCCTCCACCATCACCACCACCTCTTTTCCCCCC